>NW_028231525.1:0-12179 GCF_043228905.1 Azolla caroliniana | reverse complement strand
AATCAATAAGCAAGCAACTATGAAAAAGTTGTCAATAACACCCCCTCCTACAAGTGGCCAAGGCGATTTTTCTTAGATTGTAATACTATATGTTCACATTCGAGATCCCAAGCAAACATAGATAGAGAGAGAAGTAAGCGTTCACTGAGAGGTAACAAAGTCTTTCACGGACCCCATTGAATCGCAACTTTCCATCGAGCCAACATGTTTTTACTTAGGACTTGACCAAAAACGATTTAATTATTGGGATGGGAGGATCCAATCATGTGTTCGGGGGACAAGAGGAGATGAAGAAGTCGTAGGCGTGGCAATGAGGGAGATGAAGTAAAAACATGCGGTAATTTAGGGTATTTTTGGTTTTTTTTAATCAGCTGAAGAACAAGAAGAAGAAGAAATTTAGGGTTTTTCTTTTCTTTTTAATCAGCGGAAGAAGAAGCAGTTTCTATGGGTTCGAGACACGGACACGAAGGTGGACACGAAGGCACACGTACCCACCTTCATTTGAACTCTTTTGGTTGCCCACAGTTTGGTGGAGACTTTGTCCACCATTTTGCAAAAGAGAGAGGGGCTTCAAAAAGTGAGGATGCTGACGTGACGTGTAAAGGGCCTGCACCTTTTTTCAACCCCACGTCAGCAGCACTTTCCAGCACTTTTTCTGCACTTTTTGGCTTTTTTTCAAGAGATGAAATATCAAAAGAACCTTTCCAGAGATATTCTTTGGCTTGTACATTTGAGAGAGAGAGAGAGAGAGAGAGAGAGAGAGTACAGAAGAGTTGCAGAGATTTCCCAATTGTGGTTGCCCTACATGCAGGAATCAGCTGTGGTGAAGGTATTGTGTGACTTCTGCTCCAAGGAGACAGCCATTGTTTACTGCAAAGCTGATGCTGCGAGACTATGTCTTGCGTGCGATCGAGATGTCCACTCTGCCAATGCTCTCTCCCGACGACACTCTCGGACTCTCCTCTGTAATACATGCGCTTCTCGCCCGGCTTCTGTTCGATGTGTAACCAAAAACCTCTCTTTATGCCAACAATGCGATGAGACTGGTTCGCATCAGGCGCATTCGCACCTGCCCATTAGCTCCTTCTCAGGTTGCCCCTCAGGCATTGAACTTGCTGGCATCTGGGAGTGTGTCGTGGGTGATCTGGCCACATCAGATCATGTCTCTAATCCACCGGCCATGAATCATGTCAACCACAGGAATTTCCCGGTTGATCTAGGTATAACATCGGATCATGTCTCTGATACACCAGCCATGCATCGCAGCATCAAAAGGAACTTCACGGTTGATCTAATGAATGCATCAGATCATGTCTCCTATCCGCTTCTCATAAATCGAAGCAAAAAAAGGAACTTTCCAGTTGATCTGGTGACGACATCAGATAATGTCTCTTATCCACTAGTCATGAATAAAAATGAAGAAAGAAATTCCCCCATTAATTCATCATGGAATCCTATTTGTTCCAATAGTATCAACATGGATCAAACAAAAATAAATTTTCTTGGTGGTCTCGGAGAATCTGATCATGTTTCTAGTCAATCCAAAATGGATCAAGGCCTAAGGAACTTTCCAACTAGTTCATCGCATGATCCTGTTTCAGCTAAAGTGGAGATCAACGAAACCAAAAAGAGTTTTTCTATTTTCCCTGATGTAAGTGCCACAAATAAGGGGATGTGAGTCTGTTTTTTCCATTGGTTAATGGCATGACTAAGTCGAGCACAGAAATCTACACATTATAACCCTTGCTATAACATTTTGCAGTTAGGAAATGGGTCAAATCATGTGCTCTCTGCTTGTGTAGGTTGGAGAAACAAACAAGGATCAATGTTTGCCTAGTAAATCTAAAAGAAAGCAAGATGTTCCTCAACAGAGTCTTAACGCAGAAAATGGTGAAGAGATCTTCAAAACCAAACAACATTTACTGCCATTGACTCTAGTTCCAAACTTGTCTGAGAAAGAAAGATCGCCTCACGTAAGACCTTTAGTTAGTGCAGATTTGCAACAAATACAAGAGAAGAAGTATGAGGATCATATTCAACATGGAATCAATGATCAACTTCCACTGGAAACTAATCGCATTGAAGCTCAAGCAGTTATTTCTGAAAATTTAACAAACTGCATTCTTCAGGGAGATTTCTGGAATTACAATATAGACTGTCAAGAAAATGAGGTATCTCTCCTTTTATGTTCCTTTCTCTATCTCTTTTTCTGTTCGCCGTATCCTTCTTTTATCGAAGTTACCGAATTATGTCTGAAAACAAAATAGAATAACTCTATATCATCTCCTTGAGATGATGCCCTACTACTGGTTGTAGAGGGTTATACATGTAAGCTTTGAATGGTGATAGCACATCAATTATGTCTTCCCAAATTTTTTGGAGAAAGTGCTAAATGTTTGGACATGGCATGACTCATGGCCATATACTATCTTGATTAGCATGATAGGAGATGTGGGAAACAAAACCAGAGAAGGAAGAAAACAGTTTCTTTTAGCTGTGAATTCGAGATAGAAAGCTATAAAACTCACTCATCAACTAGAAAATATACAGAAAACATGAATATCTAATAGATTGAAATAGATACAAACAATAAAGAAACATGATCAGATCTCTTATCACTATCTTTACTATACGTGTCTCACTTTGCTTGAAGCATGAAATAAGTCCTATATGTCACGCATCATGCTTTTGGGCCACAACCTCAGATATCTGGGCAAGTTGATCTCATATCCAGATCGTATTATCACTCTTTGCTCCTTCAACCGTTGCCAAGAGGTAACCGGGGAGGGGATACAATTTCTCTAGTGCAAAAATTAAACAAATTTATGGAAATTCTCAAAATAAATGCATGGAAATAAACAAATTTTGCTTGCAGAAATGGTATTAACTACGATAAGAAAGTTCACCTTCACAATTTGGAAAATCAACCAATTGCAACAGCATGCTGAATTAAACAAAATAGTATTGTATGCTTGTTCTCCCTAGCTATATTGACTTTATCAATTAGCATACATTCAGGTCATTTATTCATTTTTGGGTAAGTGAGAAATTCATTGGGAATTCAAATACCTGTTGTACACAAGACACCCCCATTAATTGCAATGTTTATATGGCCTCATACATGAAGTATAGAAATAGTGATCGATCATGTAAGATGTAATTGTGAACAACCTTTTGTATCTTGCTTATGTGATTGCATTCACGTAGACATCTGGATTAGCATAAATACGACATGGATGATGGTACACATTATTAACCGTCTTCTCAGAATCATTAACATGTCTTCGGCCTGTGCAAATGGATGAATGTCTCCAAATAACTCTACATATCCCCAAATATCACAAGTACTATTATCAAGTTCCTTGTTCAGAACTTGTCCTTTCCTTTATAGATGGCCCCCCAAGAGGGCCTACTACCTAGTACCTACAGAAGCCAAGAAGAAAAGTTGAACCTACACAAAATGACAGCATGATAAATTTTCAACTAGAAGTTTTCTATTAATCATATTGCTCATGTTAAGCATTTCTATGTTTTTTTAATCTCTCTCTCTCTCTTTTATGAACTCTTCGAGATTGATGTTTCTTCCTATGCCTTTGGAACAGCCTGCATATCATATTTGGCCATTGTATACAGAGTTTTCTTATTTACAGCAGCAGTGTATTCCATAGTCAAACACGGGAGTTGCTTTAAGATGTGGGCCCTGGGTTCAATGATTGTTATCTTTAACTTTTGGGCGTTATTAATTTCATGAGGTAATTTTGTTCGGTCATGTATTAATCCCAAATTTTACAGTGTATACGTTTTGTCCTTCTTGACTAAGGTTATATAAGGTGATAATGCATCTTCAGTGAATATCTTCCATTTGATCAGTAATGGAGTAGCCATGGTTCTTCTTTTTGACAGACTAGAGGAGATCATATTGAAGATCTCGTCTTCTGCAAAAATGGCATGACCATTGATGACTTCAATATGTCGGATGTTGATCTTGAATTTGACAACTATGAGATGTTTGATACCTCATGTCTGCAAACAGAAGAGTTCAAAGATGTAACATCGTCTTGTTCTTCGATGGGACAAAGTAGATCATTTGTTGAGTCCAGTATTCACGTGGAAAGTATACAGGCAGGCAACACAGTAGATTCACAAAATGTTGGTAAAAGCCTCCATGTCTCTGATTTCCTAGGCTTTCTTTTAAGATATGAATGTTTCTTATGCTCTTGCATATGCAGGCTATAGCACAACCAAGGGACTCTCTTTTGCCTGAACAAGTTCTTGAAAGTCCAAGGATTGCCAATGTATCAGATTCTCTGTCCCTTTCAGGATTGAGTGGTGAAAACCCTCTGCTTACAGACTACCCTAATTGCAGCATGTTATCTGGCAAGTTAAATGCCAATCCACAAGGGGGATCCACAAGCCACAATAAAGAGGCTTTTGCCAAAGCACGAGATGATGCTATGCTTCGATACAAGGAGAAAAAGAAACACCGTCAGTAAGTAAAAGAAAACTCCTCAAATTTAAAAGGAAAATACAGTTGATGTTTTTGGATATTCTATTCAGTTGCAGAATCTAGATGAAGCTTCTATCTATGCAGGTATAAGAAGAAGATTCGTTATGAGTCTCGGAAAGCTGGGGCAGATAGCAGAAGGCGGGTCAGAGGACGGTTTGTGAAGGCTGGAGAAGCATTTGATTATGATCCTCAGGCAGTAATGAAGAGTTAGAAGAAAATCACATATCTTTTTACCTTGAATCCATATTGATTATAGGTATATGAGCTGCTTCCTTGCAGATATGTTTTGGTGATAAACCAATGGACATAATGAAGTTTAATCAATCATACCTTTATGCAGATCACCAACATTGCTATCATGTTACACTATTTTTTGCTAGCCCCTCGGGATGTCTGCATGTCAGTGCTTCATCCTGCCCCTTGTACTGCAAGATCAGAGGGATTGTACTTCTATTGAGAACGATCTCTCCATTTATGGAGCCTATTCTTTGTGTGACCACCATCTAGACATGTATGGCATATTTGCTAGATATGCTCCAGAGTATTTATGGATTGAAGGAATTGTGGCATGAAGTTATATACACCAACCTATGTGATTGAAATTAGAGGGGTTTGGTAGCTATGAGGCTTGCTAATAAACACAGAAATTTATGATTTTTACATTGCAATGAATAGAAACATGAGCTTCAGGATTTTCCATGTGTTTTGCTTGAGTATGCATGCCTGGGAAATTGAATATAAATAATTTCTTATGATATATATACAAGTACTGGTATATTTAGTATTTTATGTTTGACAGGATAGAACACTTATTTGACCTATTTTAAGGAGCGCTGCAAAGTGAAATAGCTGGAAGTGTTCAGCAGTTCATATAGCATGTATCTTATTTTATGAAGTGCAGATCAATCAACAACTGTGCCATTAGATTTTGGCATATTACCTTTGTCGATGGCATTTTCCCTGCAGCATTAACCATGGTTCTCTACAAAGCTACCCCATCCATTGATTTATTTGGTCTACACGACACCATAGTTTGAAAAACGTACCATTTATCTGGATGTGATGTAATAATACCAAGCTTACTCATACAAATTTAACCTCTGAATACATTTACCTTTGGGAACAAGACTGAAGTCTCTGTGAACCTAAAGAATCATCAAATTGACATATGTTATGATTCTAATTTTTTATCTTCATGGATTAGCTTGTTCATTGAGCCATTTTATGCATGCTTCAGGTATTTTCTCCATTTCATTTAATGAACTAGTTGAAATGCTTGCTTCCTTATCTAAACAACATAGCACATAGACATAGTATAGTTTACATGTTCCAAAAGGGGTGAATTTGGGGTCAAATGTGAAATGCTATAATAAGATCGATTCCTAAAGCATTGTTTGGTGAAACTTCTCAGAATTTATGATGGTCAACATTCTTGTCCAGTTTGACTTTTATCTAAGATGCATTTACGGAAGAGCATAAACAAACATCAATCAAGAGAATTAATGCTATCTATTGCTTTATGCAATTGTCAAAGATGAACAAGCAAGATTGGGTTCAAATATGAGATGGTACAAGAAGATTGACTCTCAAACTATTATCTGGCAGACCTAAGATTCTTCAAACCGGAGCAGAAATTGTTCAATTAGACTTTATCTAAGAAGCATTTATGAAAGAACAAAGGTTGATTTTCCTTGACATGATGATTTACGCAAGGTTTGATGAAGACCAGCCAAGAAAGGATTGATGCTATCACGTGGATATTAATGTCAAGAATACATAGTTACATTTTTACTGCAGAGGTCAATTTTATCTTTTCCAACCAAATGAGAAGGCATATTGTATCTTACTCAAAAAATAAATATGTTATATTTCCTACAAAATCCAAAGAATAGATGGGTTACATTTACTAGAAAACTCAAAGAATAAATATGTTACATTTACTAGAAAGCTCAAAGAACAAATACATTACCTTCACTAGGCTAAAGATATAAAACTGTATGCTTCACCTTATATATGATTTTGTCCATGATGTAAGCTTCACTTGGTATAGAAATGAGAATAGGCCAACTAAATACAATACTCTCACCAAAGACTCTTCACATGTCATGATATATAGAGATTAATTATATCAGCATTTGATGCGACAAGGACTCTTTATTTATCCCTCTCTATGATTCTTTTAGAGTAACTACAGGTTTTGTAAGGATTGATGTGAGTCATTACCAATATCATCCAGCTTTTATTCACTCATCTTTTTTCTTAAGTTCTGCTTCGGTTTTTCTAATGTAAGGCGAACTGCTGAATGCATATTCCTGTGCAAGGGCAAAGAAAACCATCTCCAAGCATATTAGCAGATTTTGAATTGCTTCTTCAATTTGGTCAACTTCTAACCATATGTGATCTGAGCGAATAATGCCTATGGCAGCTAGGATTTCTAGAACTATTCCCTGCAATTTTGCAAAATAGAGTGATAACCAGGAACAATCTCAGTTTTCATTCAACTTTAATGAATTTGTTTTACGAGAATTTACCTGCCAGAAAGAGAAAAATACAATGCCTTTGACACACAAGAATTTGGCTAATGGATTATGTGGAGCCAATTCCTTCACAAACGCATGGTAAAAGAGTACCAGAGCATACAGAGCTAATGAAACAGAGATATTGAGCACAACTGACACAGAGGTGCTAATGATGCCCCTGTATATCCCAAACAACTGCATAGTGATCATAAATATCGAGAAGACTGGTCGGATGATGACAAATTGCCATGTCCACCACTTAAGAAGCTTTAGCACATTCTGATTTAGGTGCAGTGTGTGAGGCTGTAAAATCGATTGACATAAGTGTATGATTCAGAGTCGGGCCTTGCCATCAATCAATAAAAGCCGAATCCATTTAACAAAAAGGAGTTTTTGAAACTAGAATACTTAGAGTAGGTTCAGCATTCACCACAAACAGGTTCAATGGGAAAGAGATGTGGATGGGGCGTCCCTTGATCTCATCAGGGACAATGTTTTTGTCCATGGATATGTTCAAATAACTGTACATTAAGGAAAGAAATTTGGCAATCACCTAAACAAAACGCAACAGGAAACGGTGGTGAGAACAAGAAAACATGCCGAGATTACTCTTCAAAAAATTGTGTGTGTATTTAGCAAGCAACGAACACCTGATCTCAAATGGATGTGTATTCATGCACATAGAACATTCTCGTACGCCTTGCAGCTTAGGGGGGTTTTCATTTAGAAAAGAACCCCCAGTGCAGTATCATCATGGATTCAAATGTTAATGAAATAATCATGATACGCATACTTGTTCATGAGTGATCGTGATGATGACAAAAAAAGGATACAACAACACTACATCTTGCAGTGGAATTGTGCGTTTATGTATGTAAATATGCATTGAATGTGTGACTAGAATTCAAAGAAAGGTAAGGATAGGCCAACCCACAGTTGGGTAGCCTTATCGTCGCCTGTAGTTGGCATACTGAAACTATGGTCTGGCCAGAGGTCGATTATCCATCCATTCTTCCAAGGGTTTAAGGTTATATAAACAGGTCTTTACTATTATGCAGATTTTTACTGTTGCAATATATTGCTGAGTTTCATTGGCCCTTTCAGCTTTTTAGAGATGTTAGAACATCTTTCTTGCTTTACCCCCACTCTATTGGTGGCTGTGATTCATGCCGTTAATGCCCTACAGTTCCAACTATGCATAGTTCCTATCGGATGTAATTGATTCTATATTATGGATGCATTCCATGTGGGCCTCTTAATTCACTAATTCTGTTTTATCCAAATGATGATGCCTTGTCATGTGTTCTCATATTTCATGGATGAGCTTGTCTGTTCAGGTTTGTGACTAGTTCATGGCTTGTTTCATCTCAAGGTTGGTTTCTATGGACTACACCAAAGCACTCCTGACAATGATGAAGACATTGATGATGCAGATGTGAGCCTTTGTGGATTTGGAAGTGCATGTGTGCATGGACAAGAAATCTGTGGATGCAGATGTTTGTGTTTATGTTCATGATAATGTCGACATCGGTGTCAAGGTCGACGAATATCATTATCATTATCACATTCATAACAAACATGATCAAGACCATGATCATGATCACAATAACAAATGAAGAGGTGTAAAAAACCTGGCATGATCACACTGAAAAGAGGGAGGTAAGGAGAAGAGAGGACCTACCAGGGCCTCGTAGCATTCTTTGAGAGCTTCGAGGAACGAGAAAAAGACAGTGCTCCCTCTGACATCGATCAAACCGATGAATGCAACGACGGCATAAAAGGGGGCCATGGAGACGATGATAGCGATGGCACGCTGCTCCTTCGCCACGCTCCAGTTGCGCAGGTGCGCCATCACTAGGCGGGCTGTGGTCACCAGTGAGGTGAGGGTGCAGAGCCCTGCACCAATCAGGGTCCAGCCACGAGCCCCCAACAAGAAGCTCATCTCTCTCTCTCTCTCTCTCTCTCTCTCTCTCTCTCTCTCTCTCTCTCTCTCTCTCTCTCTCTAAGCCCCTGCTTCTCTTCTGATAATGATTGCCCTGCTTCTGATATTGGTGCCCCTGCTGTTCTCTCTCTCTCTCTCTCTCTCTCTCTCTCTCTCTCTCTCTCTCTAAGCCCCTGCTTCTCTTCTGATAATGATTCCCCTGCTTCTGATATTGGTTCCCCTGTTGCTGCTTCTTCTTCTTCTTCTTCTTCTTCTTCTTCTTCTTTAGGATAATCTGGTTGTTCATTTTCTTCACACTTTGTGAAGAGTTTAAATGACCAAAATCTCACTGATTCCAGTTCAGAAACCCGTCTCTCGGATTCGCAAAAAAAAACAGACATACCGTGGGGTTCCTTCCTTGTTTTGTCAAGTTCCCATCTCGACCCCGTGGCAAGCATTGGGCGTAAGAACTACACTGGATCATCTTCGATGCTACATTTTCCATTGAAACGGGGTGTTTTGCAACGTAATCATCGAATAGATGTTTGTATCGTGAAGAGTAGTTAGTGGGCTAACCGTTTTGTCCATAATGGCATTTGAAATGAAGTACTCTTAATCATTTGTATAGTGGCGGCGAGAGTCTCACATGTGTGCATGGACATCGAACTTTCAAGGCACTCAATCTTTTAGTTAGATAAGGGGGTTCAATCTATATATACTTTCCATGTGACTTGGTTTAACCTATAATCAATTTATCCAAGCAACAATTAATTTGTACTCCTTAAAATGCAGTTTGATTAACCTTTAACCAATTCACCCATCACCCAAACAAACAATTTCACATCAAAAAACAATTCATAGGTTAATAGTTTCTTATAATTGTCTTGGATGACTGTGAAAAGGATAATTACATGCATTGAGGTTGTGCAAGGGATTGAGTGTTTTTAAGACTCGTATCATATATAATTAGAATGTAAATGCTATGCACTCCTTTGAGTTTGAAACAAAATTTCAGCTATGGACAATAATGCTAGGTCATACATGCACATAAGTATAGAATTCAAATGCTATATATATGACCCATTCACCATTTGGGTTGTAACAAAACATCCTACAATCCCTATTATAGCTCATCAACACAAATTTGATATCTAATTAGAAGAAAGTTACAAATTCTTTCAAAATCTCTATATTTGGAATGCCTTGATTGGAGTTACTTATTCCAATATTATCAAGATATATGCATAGAAAACTCAGAAATTACACACTCAACACCAAAATAAACGAATGAAGTCACTAGATTCCCCTTCCGATACTACAAAGATGCATGAAAGATTCAAAATAGCTAAAGTCTTGATTTAGGTGGTGGAAACAAGGTATTTCTTGGTTTAAAAATGTCGATTCATGTATCGATCTCCAGGCTCAGTCATCACCCAATCTATTGAAACAAACAGAAGGAGGCTCAAACAAAAAACACTTGTGTGGGTTTGGGTGCAGCCTCCCCTGCATGTATGTCATAACACGAACTGAAGGGATGGTGGATCAAAAGAGTCCGATATCTCCCAAAGGGATAAAAGTCATAATTGGCACAATACAGATGTTTGTTCTTCCCCCAAGGATATTAGTTGTGGAAAATCCATGAAAGTCCAAATGATGCTTAGTGAGAACAATTGGAGAGCCTACACTGCCTTTCAACAAAGCTGACTTTATGGTGCTGCCTATTGGTTGTCCTATTGGTAAGATTTGAGTTAGCAAAACAACTTAGTTTTTCGATCAAGAAAAACAATTCCTCTTTACATGTGCCAAATAGCATGTAACCGTTCATTCAATCCCATCTATCTGAACAAGTGTTCCATGTTCTCTAAGCAAGTAACATGGATAATCTCTGCATGATTATGTAAGGTTATGATTAACCAACTGTTTGAAGCACCTTATCATCCATTCATTAAATCATTATTTTTGTTTAAATCAATGTGCAGAAGCAAAGGAAAGAGCTTCCCATAGAACGTTGGATCAAAAAAATTCAGAAGGTTTTTGTGGAAGATGATTCAGGCTCCCATTAACAGTGCAAGATGACGCTTAGTCACCGTACGAGTTTTCATAAGGCATCGGCAACTTATCAACCTCTCTCTGTTTCTAAATTAAGAGATTTTCACCTCTCACAACCATCAAACACGAAAAATGAGCTAAACTTCTGCTATGAACAAATCAATTTGTCCCGAAAAACAAGAAAACGGGGGCACTTGATTGTTAATCATTGAGCTCCTTTGGTGTCTTCATGTATCTCCGCATCTCTCATGGTTCTAACATTTGCAGTTATTTTGAAACTCTCCTGGATTACATACAACCAAGAAAAAGCATATTTAACATTTGGTAGTTGGATTCAAATAATAAAACATATAACAGAAAAGACACATGTAGGATCCAACATGGTGAAGATGCATTAGATGTGAATCATTATCAAGCTTTTCTCAATTACTGAAAATTCGCAATCCATATATGCATATAGCATGTCCATATCAACTGTTTGCTTGAATGTAGCATCTTTTCATATGATTTTGTCTTAAGTATAACAGGATAAATATGTGTGTGGAAGAAGCCATATATATAAAGTCAAGAATTTATGATTGAAAAAATAAATTCTTCTTACCAAGGGCATTGTGTGTCTCTTCGTAGCTTGCATTTTATGAAGTTTCACTGGATTCTCCCTCGCCTCCTTCTTCGTCTTCTTCACCTCCTTCTTCATCTTCTTCGCCTCCTTCCTCCTCATCTTCAACATCACTATCCTCCTCTACACCTACGAAAACGCAATACCATTTCAATAAGAAGAATGTGCCAGAAACTCAAATGTCTTAAAACATCATGATATATGACTACACTATGAGACGTAATGCCTTAAATATCAAGAAATTGCAGTAAATGACTGAACGATTGGAAGAAATTCCCTAAAATACTGTTATGAATGCCTTAAAACATTGTGTTATAATCACATTTAGCAATCTGATCAAATGCAGCAAGCATATATGGATCCCCCATACCATCAACACCATAGCGTTCATTGAGGTACTCGATGGAGGATTTGGTGAAGATAAGCTTTTGGGCCTTCAGGACATCAAAAAGATTAAGATTCCGTGGAGTCATAAGCTGAAGGGTATTCAAATTCTGGCTTGATTTCACCAAATTCTCTGTGGCATTCATAGTAAAGAGCAATGACGGCTTAGTTGGGTCGGCT
>NW_028231524.1:0-12192 GCF_043228905.1 Azolla caroliniana | reverse complement strand
ATTCAATGAATAAGAAACAGTCTTCCTTTAGGAGCTTGGTGAGTGTAAACATAAGAGAATTCAGCATAGTCATTGATTAGAGAGAAACTTTATGAAATGTCCCTAGAAGAAGTAAATACAACTGTACTTACTGCCCGCATGTTCATGTAGCAGTTATCCAAACGGGGTGGTTCCAGAGAACATAATGTTTGTGTCAACCATTCACATGCCTCCACGTTTTGTGGCATACGAGCCTCCTCGAATGATCCCACAGTCAATGACGACACATACTGAATAGAAATGAATCGATTTATTGATTAAGTGGGAGAATGGACATAAATTGAGCTACAAAATGGCTTGCCTCATTTGGTATCCTTAACCGGTCCAACAGTTTGTTCAATTCCTCAACAAGTGCAGTGTTATTAACAGCTTGCATATCCAATTTATTGTTCCTCGTTTCAATCTGGGACAATCCTTTAGAATCTTCAATTTTATATGTTCACAAAGCTATCCTCAACATCTACAAATAATATATATTGAAGTCAGCCTATGACAATGAGCGTCCTCTTCTTACACACCGATTGAATATCTTCACGCATATGTTTCAGCTTCACATTGAATATCCGAAGCCATTCATCAAGATCATCAACGCTGGAGGCAGCCATATTCAGCTGGTACAACACCTGCAAATAGCTTGTGTTCTCAATAGTAAACAAACAAATAAGATGCAAACATGTGATCAGAAGCATACCTCGTCCACAAGTGGCTGGCTCTCTAAAATAGAATGAACATTTGCAGCTTCTAATGCAACAAGCTCTCGCTTCAACCTCTCAGAAAATGCTTCTGCTTCATCAATGCCCATTAGATACCTGTGAATTTAGAAATGGCAAGTTCAAGTGGCTACAGTAAGCTCCAGTGGCTACAGTATAGAATATCTGTTACAAGCATTATCCGCCTAGAACAACCGCAAAGCAAAAACAATTCATTTCTATCCAGTTCTGTTCTTTTGATATGGCTCCCAACTGTTTGTGAACCTTGCAATCAGGATTAATCACAGCTATTTGTACCCTCATAATGCCCAGGAAAAAAGAAAGATCTGTTAATGTCTTTTGAGAGGCCAAAATGGCCTATGAGATTGAACAAGTCATTACATTTTAAAATGTTGTCTCATATGTGAGGGCAATAAACAAATATAACTAAATTAATAAAACTGCCAAAAAATGTTAAGCATTTGAGCTTAGATGAACTGAAACTGCCAAAGGTACGAGATAATCTCATGAGAAAGAAAGTTATATTAAACGTCTGTGAAGAGGGCAAAATAGCCTATGAAGTAAACCATGATAATAAATATGGGTGAATTCAAGTATTTTATCCTTAAACAGAAAATAAAGCCTCTAAATGAACAAGGGAAACCTGAATTCCATGTTATTAACATGTAATGTGAGTCGAATCATGTTTGAAATTATTCAAAGAACTAGAATTTTTTAATTTATAGAGCATGAAATCTATATCTGAAAACTCACCTATATTGTCAGTTATCATTTTTCAAGTACTTTAATATCACTGAAAATACAGATAAGAATAAAGATATCAGACATGGAGGCACATACGTATCGAGTAGCGCTTCCATATCTTCTTCTTCTGCCTTTGAAACTAGATCCCTCTCCATAGTTATTGTTGTCTCCTTTAAGCCATCTGAAGGGATAACGATTTCAATATCACGAGACGCTGCCAGTGGAAGTGCCTTGGCATTTTCCTGTACATGGAAAAGGCAGTACGAGTCATAGCACTAAATTGGATACTAGTAAGTAGAAGAGAAGCAATTCCCTCCCTAGACCCACGTAGAAGTCTAGGGAGGGAATTGATGCTAAAAGCAAAATATGAACTCACAAAAATGCAAAACTTCAAACCTGCGCCCAAAGAGCCATTTCTACCACATCCATGCCAATTATCTTAGGCCAGCGGCCAAGATTTTCTTTGCATAGTTTTAAAATGCAAGTCAAGAACCTATTTCTGTTGATAGAATACCAAAGAAATCCAACCAAAATTTAAGAAAAATACCAGCTTTGATGAAACCACTCACAACAGAAACTGACTTCACCTGTCATCAACACTCCGCATGGTCCATTGTGGAGGAGACACACTTTGATTTTTCAGGTTGTCAAATCCCTAGAGATAAAATAAACTGACATATAAGATAAAATTATCCTTGTGGATGTATTAACCCACAAGATGGAGAAAGTATAGAGAATTACCAATATGAATGTACAGCCAGTAGAATCACTTGGTACAGCTTCAATCCTGATAAGATGCTTTAGTTTATATACTTTTGCTGGCTAAATCAATTCCAAAGCCCATGTATGGTAAGTTCATTGTTTAACCAATCTTCATATTCTCATGACAGTATTTCCATAGTTGATGATATACCTGAAACCCACGAGATGAAATCTTCAACACTTGAAGATTTACCTTGAACTTCTGAGTGGTTTCTGATCGTTTTGCTGCATCAAAAGCTTGGAACTTTAGAATGTGTATGTGGAAGTGAATAAATGAGTTAAAGAAAGAGAGAAAATACATCTTAACGTCTTTTAAGAGGCCAAAATGGCTATAAGACCAAACAAGAGATTACATCTTAAGCGTTGTCTCGTCTTTGAGAACAAATCAAAGTAAAAAGGAAGGTAAATAAGATAAAACGAAACTAAAGAATCTTGTTATCGGTACATGTAAGATTCTCAAGTCATATATATTGTAATTTTTGTCTTTGAAAAATCTCTAGCATAGGTTGATCCAGAATGGAGTGTTCTCCAAACCAAGGGAGGCACCTACAATGGCAGGATATTATGGCCTTTATTTATCGAGATCGCGGTCCATGGCCAGGGCCTACGTGCACGACATATTACTATTGCCCAATCTATTGAACCCCTACGTTATGTCCTAGTCGGGAGCCCATTTGTGTAGCCCTTGATTGACTGGTAATGAGGAGTGATGGGTCTAAAGAAAGTTACAACCAAATCAGCAATGTTCGTTGCACCGAACACAATTTGCTTGATTTGGGATGGGAGGGGCAGTTGATAACTCATGGACATATTGGAAGTAAGCGGGATTATCACATGGACATGCAAGTCTTGTCCAAACATTTGCTTCATTGGATCTCAATCTACGTTGCGGACTCTTAGCTGCTAGGGTTTCCCCTCTATTTTTCTACACAGTTTTTCTACTTTCTCTCTCCTCACACACAGCCCAATTCCTTAGTGTTTTGGATCTAACCACGCCATCACATCATCTCTCTTTCAACTAGTATCAGAGTGAGGTTTCATTGCCAAGAATTTCTGACTCAAGTGATTGGCACAGGACAACATAAGTACTTTTTTTGGTGAAATTGTTTTTAAACCATTGAGTGCAAACATGATCACTACCTCCTCTGATCTCAAGGCTTATTCAAGATCAAGAGATTTGAAGGTAGTGGTTTTGATTTATGGAAAGAGAGAATGTTAGGAATTCTCTTTCTTAAAGATAGTGAACGGGCACTTCTTGCAGTCAAACCTGAAGATATGATAAATGTAGCACTTCTCTTTCAATGTATTTGTTCAACACGTTGATAGTGAGAAAACCTACAGAAACCTGAGAATTTGCTGGAACCACTAATATATTGCTAAAAAACACTTGTTTTAGCCTGAAAATCACCTAAAAACAACTTGTTATGGACTGTTGAGATGCCTAAGAAGTTCCTCGAAGCTCTAGAGCAAGGTTCTTCGCAATGAAACTAAAGATTATCGCGATAGAACACCTTTTCTTTGTTGTACAGTACCTATGCAACAATTTTGAAACCCTAAATCAGCTCTGATACCAGTTGAAAGGGACAAAAATGATGTCGATAGAGTAGAGGAACCCGCGGGAATCACCAAGGTATGGGCGCTTTAGATGGTAGTGCGATGACTAAAATGGAGAGCGCAGCAATTGGAGGAGCTCACCTTTTTGGAAGGAAATCCAAATGTTCTAAACTTATGTTTTATATTACCCATTTAGTATTAGCCAAGTTCACACTGAACTTGGCCCAAAAATAAAGAATAAGTGATAAGTGACTTTTGGCTTTTCTAATTAGGCCTACACACATGTATACAATATAATGGGGTCATTTACGGCCTTTACCCCAACACAAGGCTGGTTGCTAAGGGATATCCCAAAAATAAGGCATTGATTTCCACGAGGTTTTCTCCCCAATGGTTACGATGACCACACTACGTGTCTTTTTGCTCTCACAGCTGCCTTGGATTCGGAATTATTCCAAATGGATGTTAAAACAGACTTTTTAGATTTTTTATCCGCCACTGCGACATGAGTAGATGACTCAGTATATCTAGGAATTAAGGGCAAACCGACCCACTTTTGTACGTAAACCGGGTCGGGGTTTCACGCAAGCTAAAAAAAGGTTTCATGCTCTGTTTCACTCCCCGATTGGTTGGGCCAAGCGGGTTCTCCGTAATAGTTGTTCCATGGTTATTTAGACAAAGAGCTGTACATGAAACAACCAGAACAATATGCCATTCCTAGAAAAGAACATTTGATATGCAAGTGAAAAGGAGCTTATATGGGTTGATTCAGGCCCCCAAGCAATGGTTAAGAAGTTTGATGCATTTATGCTCAAACATGGGTTCAAAGGAAGCCCTGCAGACCACTATTTGTACACTAAAAAGGACGAAGATGGTAGCCCAATTATTCTCATACTGTATATAGATGATATGCTGCTGGCAGGGAAGAAAAAGAGCACACTGAATGCTCTAAGACAGCAGTTGAACTCTACAATGTCAATGAAAGACCTTGGGGACGCTGAGCATATTCTTAGTATGCGAATAAAAAGGGAAAAGTACATTGAGAAAGTGTTGGACAGATTTAATGTGGCTGATGCTAAGCCTCTTGGAGTGCATTTACAGCCACATGTTAGGTTTTCCAAGGATGTTTATCCTAAAGATGATGATGCAGCCAATTACATGAAGAATGTTCCATATGCATCAGCTAGTGGTTCACTTATGTATGCTATGGTTGCCACTCGGCCCGACATTGCTCATGCAGTCAAAGTTGTTAGCAGGTTCATGGTTAATCCTGATAGAGCTCATTACGAGGCAATCAAATCTATCTTGAGATATTTGAAAGCGACCAAAAGTAAATGCCTATGTTATGGAAATGGTCCATTAGAGTTAAAAGGATTTTGTGATCCAGACATGGCAGGTGATGTGGAAACACACATGTCCACAAGTGGCAATGTATATACCGTAGCAAGTGGAGCTATTTTATGGTGCTCAAGACTTCAAAGGGTAGTTGCACTATGTACTACAGGGGCTGAATATATTTTAGCAATAGAGGCCTCCAAAAAAGCCATTTGGTTAGCCCGCTTGTGCAGTGACTTTGGGATGTCTAAAAAGGCGCTTATTCTTGGATGTGATAGCTAGAGTGCCATATATTTGGCAAAGAATGTAATGTTTCATGCTCGCACAAAGCATAATGATGTGAGATACCACTTCTCAAAGAAGTGCTAGAGGATGGCCTAATCCCTTTCATCAAGGTCAATACTTCACAAAATCTTGCAGATGCTCTCACAAAGTGTCTACCCAAGGCACAACATCAACTATGTGTAGAGATGGTGGGAGTTACTTAGCTTAACGAAGCCTTCTTGGTCCTTTAAGTGGGAGGTTATTTGGAATAAAGGCCCCAAGGCTCTCCTTTTTTAGTATTTTTTACCCTTCCATGTGAAAGTTCTCTTCAAGAGCTTTCTAGACATACGTTTACTATATCTTAGGCCCCAATTTGAGAGGTTATAGGCATTTACATTATTTTTATAAGTTTGGGTCATTGGTTGTGTGTGAACATGCCAAAATGACCTAAAAGTTATTTATCAATAATAATTGGTCCAAACCTCTCATAATGAATTCTACTTTCTCTCTTTTTATATTTGACGAAAACCAGATTCCCTCATCTCTTTTTATCTTATATACTTTTATATTTACGAAGTATTACTTATGTACTCTTTTTTTTTGTTCTCAAAGACAAGACAACACTTACGATGTGATTTATTGTTTGGTCTTATAGGCCATTTTGGCCTCTTAAAAGACGTTAATATTTCTTTCTTTCTTTCTTTCTTTCTCCTCACACAGCTGCCCACTCCCATAGTGTTTTGGATCTAACCACACCATCACGCCATCTCTCTTTCAAAGGTGAAGATTAATTACAAATGAAAAAATCATTGTTCAACTCAGCAAGAAGATATTCCATTTGGTTTGGAACCAATTCCAAATAATGTAGATCATTGGGTTAGGAGATCAACATGTTTGAAGCATCCAACCCAAAGGTATGATCCATCTCTTCATCAAATTCTTTTAACAGATGAAGTGGAGTGTCTCACTCTTAAGGAGAGTAGGACATGTGAGCATTCTAACAAGTGGGAGGTTGCTATGCGAAAGGAGATCAAAGCACTCCATGAGAATAACACGTGGGATATTGTGGATCTACCCAAAGGCGAAAAGGCTATGCCTAACAAGTTGTTCTACAAGGTAACGACTCTAGAAGGTAAAGCCAAGTATAAGGCTCATTTGGTAGCCAAAGGGTACAAACAATTACAAGGAAGCAATTTTCTGAAGGTTTTTGTTCCAATAGTCAAAATGACTACACTTAGGACACTTTTCACTATTTCAGCCTTTTTGGATTTGGACTTATATCAAATAGATGTAAAGACTGCTTTCCTTCATGGAAGCCTAGATGAGCTTTATCTGTTGCATCCTAAAGGGTTCATGATTCTAGGAGGAGAGAATCTAATTTGTAAGTTTTGACATAGGCTCCATGTGCTAACACAATCCCCACCCCTATGGAATAAGACATTGGACTCTTTCATGCTCTCAAACGCCTTCACTAATGGGAACTATGAAGTAAGACACGTCCTTGTCTCTATATGAAAAAGGAAACTAGTGGCAGTCCTCTTATTTTGGTTTTGTATGTTGAAGACATGCTCATTGTCGGAAAGCCTAAAACAACTTTGCAGGAATTAAAATGCAAACTCAAACTGCATTTTCCATGAAAGAACTTGGAAAAGCTAAGCACATTCTTGGCATAAGAATCAAACGGGACAGACAAAGAACTTACTACATGTGTCCTCGGAGAAGTACAACGAGAAGGTATTGGAATGATTTCAATACCTTCTCTATATGAAAAAAGACACTAATAATGGCAGTCCTATTCTTTTGGTTTTGTATGTTGAAGACATGCTCATTGCCGGAAAGCCTAAAACAACTTTGCAGGAATTAAAATGCAAACTCAAACTGCATTTTCCATGAAAGAACTCGGAAAAGCTAAGCACATTCTTGGGATAAGAATCAAACGGGACAGACAAAGAACTTACTACCTGTGTCCCTAGACAAGTACAACGAGAAGGTATTGGAATGATTTCAGATGATTGATGCAAAGCCATCTTCAGTGCCTCTTCAACCACAAGTAACTCTTTGATAAGCATATTGTCCCAAACACAAAGAGGAAACAAGACTATCCTTAAACATCTCAAAGGAACTAAGGAACAATGCATTTGTTATGGCAAAGGGAACTTGAATCTTCATGGCTATTGTGATTCTGATATGGCTGGAGATGTGAACACAAGAAAATCTACTCAAGGTAACATCTATACTCTCGCGAGGGAGCTATTTCATGGTGTTCACAGTTGCAACAAATTGTTGCACTCTCGACTACATATGCCGAGTATATCTCAGCTGCCGAGCATTCTAAGGAGGCCATTTGGTAACTCTCTTGTGTACTAAGATTGGACTCCCAAAGCAAATTCCCGTCCTATATTGTGATAACCAAAGTGCCATATGTTAAGCAAAGAACCCTGGTCACCATGCAAGGACTGAACATATTAATATTCGCTATCACTTCTAGAGAGGTGATAGAGGATGGTCAAATCCAACAAGTACAGATTGATGCCACCGAGAATCCAGCAGGTTGTTAAACAAAGTGTTTATCAAAGCCACTTCACCAACACTACCTTGAGTAAGTCGGAGTTATCTAGTAGAGTAACCTAGCTCCTTTAAGTGGGAGTTTTTTGGGATTAAAGGCCCTTAGGCTGCTCCTATTAAACTAGAAAGACATTTATATATGATTTAACATTTTCTGATTTTTTAGAGCTGTACAGTCGTGTTTTCAGAACTGTACTACAACTTCTAAGAGAATATTTTGTACACTGAATGGCATCCTGGAGCAAGATTAACACTCAGCATTAAAATAGGTATCTGTGAGGCCATGACTTAGTTGTCCCATCAGCATATAAAGCTCTTCTTCTACAAGCATGTTCTATAGAACTGTACTACAACTTCTAAGAGAATATTTTGTACACTAAATGGCATCCTGGAGCAAGATTAACACTCAGCATTAAAATAGGTATTTGTGAGGCCATGACTTAGTTGTCCCATCAGCATATAAAGCTCTTCTTCTACAAGCATGTTCTATGTATCTTGAATAGCACATATATATGTCTCTGCAATCCTATCTTGTACGCTTTTTAAGTTGTGGGCTTTTGTTTTGCAGAAATGCTTCTGTTTTCTTTAATTTCTCCTATGTGTTAAAACTCATAATTATTTTTACTTTCTATATTTCTGCCTTTAGATATTTTAGAAAACTGTCATTCTGTCTTCTACTTCTTTATACATAGGAGGGTGATTAGGACATTTAAAGTTTTCACTTCATTCAATGCAAAAGGCATCTCTCCTTCAGAAAGCCAAATGATGAGCTTTAATACACACAAAGTGTGTGATTGAGCTTGTAATCTCAACAATACACAAACAACGATCTTCACACAACAAAATTGTATTCCTACGATCCTATAATATTTCCAAATGATAAGATCGGCCCCCAAACTCCTAGATTAGTGACATACTTCCTGGAAAATTACTGTAATATCATTAATTGCCTTCTACGGTTTACCTATTTTCACCTTAACACCTACTTCACAGTCAGCATGCTTACTTCGTTATGTTGAATATGTTGGTTCAACTGAAGGATTGAGAAATTAGTTCAATCACAATGTGTGTGACTGAGCTTGTAATCTCAACAATACACAAACGAAGATCTTCGCACAACATAACTATGTTCCTAAGATCCTACAATATTTCCAAATGATAGAGCGCCCCAACAAATTCCTCGATTCATGACATACCTCCAAAGGTCAATCCAGGACATTACTGTAATATTATTATTGCTTTTTATGGCTTGCCTATTTTTACCGTAACACCTACTTCACAGTCAGCATCTTACTTCATTATGTTGTATATGTTGGTTAAAATGAAGGATTGAGAACTTAGCTATGATTGGGGGAACCCTATAGGAAGTTAGGTGGGGCATATCCCAACTTTTCTAGGAGCTACTGCTCCCATCTTGAGGATCTTGCAGACAGCCAACTACTCTCAGTTAGGTCTCTTCCCTTTCCACTTTTTACACCTTGAGGTTTCTCACTCTTGGACATAGCCTTCTGACTTTCTTTCTTTTTATTCGAAGCCGTGTTTCTATTCACTATGTTCTGTCACGTTCTTCTGCTTTCACTATAATGGAAATTAGGCGTCTATAGCTTTTGGGTTCTACAATATGACCATGATGATTTATACACATTTTCAGCAGATCCATGATATGATGGGAATGCAGCTGAATTGATATCGAAACAATGACAGCCTATCATGGGAACGTAGCCAAATTGATGTCATGCAAATTCAGCTGAATTGATCTATTGAGACCCATATCATTATATGATGAAGGAGCATTGTGTGTGTTTGATATAACACAAACCAGAAAACTAATACTAGTTGAAGAAAAACCCAAGTAAAATATGGAGAAATCTTGGAAGATCAATCTAGAGAAACCAAATTGCTATACCAAAAGGACTACTTGGTTCAGAAATAAAATAAAACAATAAAACTACCAGATAGAACTTCAATAAAATTTAAATAAAGTGTAGATGTACAACTCTGGGGCAATAGATAAAAAAAACAGAAATACTTACATAGACAGAGCGTACTGTTTTGATGCAGAAAAAACAGAAATTGATAAAAATTGACAGAGATACTCAATAGAAAAATTTATTTGGAGTTATAGATCTAGAAAACCCAGCTGGCTAGGTATACTACAATATGACATATACATTGAGAGAGAGAGAGAGAGAGAGATAAACGGAAGATGCACTTACTTGTGAGGGCAAACACTCTCTGTTTGGAGGAGAGGCTACTGCTGCTGCTTTTGCGAGCAGGAACGACGCTGAAACGACTGCTCTTGGAGACTCGGAAAGCCATGAGGACTCTGTTGTCTGTGTCTCTGAAGGTCGCCTCCGCCAGGCGGAGAAGCTCTGCATCCTCCGCCATCGCTCAACTCTCTCTGTCTCTCTCTCTCTCTAAATCTCTGTCTCTCTCTCTCTAACTCTCTAACTCTCTCTATCCTCCGCCATCGCTCAACTCTCTCTCTCTCTCACTCTCTCTCTCTCTCTCTATCTCTCTCTCTCTCTCTCTCTCTCTTTTTCTCTCTCTCTAACTCTCTATGTCTCTCTCTCTCTCTCTCTAAATGCCTTAAAAACTATTTTGTATGGACAAAGATTTGTCAATCAACATGAATAAAACCATAGATTGACACATGCGTGATATTCGTGATATTCTTCATGCGCAATATTCCCAATATTCGAGAATACGACGGTGTAGATCGCTCAGTCGAGACCACGTGCGATCTGCACCGTCTAATCTGGATAAATAAAATGCGCTAATAAAAAGACTGCCAGCAGTCGCCTGACTCTGGTAAGCTTTGTCGCTCGACTCAAATCAGTCGCTCGACCAACTCAAAGGCAGATGCCTGACTTGAATGCAACTCAAAGGATGAGAAGCATTTCTGGTCCAGGGTAAGGTGGAACGACGCTCCGGAGTCGACCACCCAGGTCATCTCGTCGCCGACAAGGTTTATCTCACTCTCCTCGGTGATGAGCATCAACTCTTCTTCACTTGTCGCGATTGCCGTCGTTCCCTTCCGGTCTATTCCCCTCCGGTCTTTACTGTTCCGGTTCGGTGTCTGCTTCGAATCGGTACCGTCGGTTTCCTTGTCTTTTCAGAAGTGTCGATAGTTCTTCTGGAAGTGTCCCGGCTTGCCGCAATAGAAGCAAGTAGGCCTCCCCCTTGACTTTGGCCGTGTCCCTGACTTTTTCCGGTTCTGGGGACTACGGTTCCTTTGTCTTCCGCGTTCCGATTCGGTAAGGAGCGCTTTGGAGTCGGAGCTCGTATCCTTATCTTTCCGACGCACCTCCTCATCTAGCAAGCTCGACTTCACTCTTGCTAGGGATAACCGTTTCCCTTCCGGCCCGGCATTGCCCAAAGTGACAACCAACGTCTCCCAGCTATCTGGGAGGGAACCGAGAAGGAGTAGCGCTAGTACCTCATCAGCGAGAGGTACTTCTAATGATGTTGTTGGGTGTATCAGCCCCTGGAAGGCATTCATGTGCTCCACCATGCTGGAGCCATCTTGGTACCGGAGTCTTACTAGCTTCCGGAATACCAAAACCTGATTAACATCATTTTTGTTCTGAAACATAATGTCGATCTTCTCCCAAAGCTCATGAGCCTTGCTCTCTTCATTGAAGTTGTTGTATAGACTCATGTCGATGAAGCACCGTATGTATGCCGTTGTCTTCATGTGCATCACCTCCCACATCGCGGCGTCGATTTTGTCCGGTCTCTTGTCCCCGAACTGAACCGGCAATCAAAGGTCTTTAACCACGAGCATGTCCCTCATCTTCGACTTCCACACCGAATAGTTGGAGTCGGTGAGCTTGAACATGCCTCCCAACGAATCATCCATTTTTCTCTGTTGCCTAGCTCTGATACCACTTCGACAGGAATACACACTCTCGATTAACAATGCTCGGCCACAACCGAGTCTAGGATCAAACACAGAAAACGGGTAATGCACGCACGACACAAAGGAGAGAAGAGTACACAGGATGTTTAACGTGGAAAACCCTGAGAAAGAAAAACCACGGGAGTCCACAGACTCCAAACTATCACTATATCACAATGATTACAACAGTGAGCTCACGGAGGCAACGACCTCGTGCTCATGATCTTCGCCCCAGGCAACGGTTACAACAGAGGCAACGGCCTCTTCCTCTCTCTCTCTCTCTCTCTCTCTCTCTCTCTCTCTCTCTCTCTCTCTCTC
>NW_028231523.1:0-12202 GCF_043228905.1 Azolla caroliniana | reverse complement strand
GCTCTTTTCAATAAGTTTTTTTACAGAATCCTAGTAAATATTATCATCGTCTCATGGTTTTATTGAGAAAATGAGTTGGTTTGTTTAGGTATGTACTTTGGCCACTATAATGATCTGGATTAGATTCATCATGTATGAAAACCTCCAGACACATGGTCAATTCTAAAATAAAAAACGACAATAAACTTGGGTGTTGCAATGCCCTCGGATTTATGGGAATTATTTGAGGTTGTTTAAAACTACCACATGCCCCCTAATGTTGTGCTTGGCTTCGATGACTCATAAAATGTTCAAAGGGTTTTAGCCATGTGGAAACCATCTAAAAGTTAGAATGGTAAAAACAATATCCTTAAAATGTTGTACTAAATAGAAGTGCCTAGTAAAAGCAAGATATAATTAACATGTTTACCATATTGTGTTCTTACATATGTACATAATGTGTGCTCATAATTAAAATGTCATTGGTTGATGATAGAAATGCCATTATAATTTATACATATGGAATTAACATTCACACTTAATGTTATGATTAATAATATGAATCTTTGTTTAAATCACTTGAATTAGTCTCTTCCATTAATTACACTTACCTAAACATAAATTTAGACATAAATACAAAGCAAGAACTACTCCTAAACATTAGAAGCATTTCCTTTGGAATATTCAGCCAGGGAAAAGTTTCCTAGATTTAAGAGGATCCATGTCTTATCACTATAATCTGTCAATCATTCACAATGTTCTGTAATTTATTATAATTGACAAGACACACTCCAAGAAAGTCTTATTTGAAGAAGGGCAAGACTAGTTAGTTTCTAACGGTAACGAAGTGGTGCAAGAAAAAAACATGTTTGTGTGTAACGTGTCAACTTCCATTTAATTGTATAAATATCACAAGTATTTGTTCCTTCGAAAGAAAGTTCAATAGTCAATCCATATTCTTTTTCATTGAGTGGGTAGAATGTAAAGTGTTAAAGAGTTAGATTTTGAAATTGTGATTGACAATATGGGAAAACCCATTACGATTGAACCTCATAAGAATTATCTTCATTTCTATGATACACAAATTATACAGTTTTGACACAAGACAACTTTTCATAGAAAGGGCCACGATAGTGTCTTGTGGTGGTCACTTATTAGTTAGTGTATTGTATTGAACTCAATAACCCTCAAACTTAACAAGGGCCACGATAGTGTCTTGTGGTGGTCACTTATTGGTTAGTGTATTGTATTGAACTCAATAACCCTCAAACTTAACAAGGGCCACGATAGTGTCTTGTGGTGGTCACTTATTGGTTAGTGTATTGTATTGAACTCAATAACCCTCAAACTTAACATATAGGTGTGAGCATGTAGATTGACATGTATGATATTGCCATGATGTCACCAACCACACCCAACATTACGCTCTTCTACAACTTCAAACATCCATTACAAACATTTAAATTATTTGAGGTTGGTATGATGCTATATAGCCTTCTACATTAGATAGACACATAAATAGAAAATAGCCAAGTCATGCTCATTATCCTATGGATAGAGCTCATGTAAACAAGTGTATCAAAATAAATAGAAAAGGAAAAGTCGATAGAAGCATGATGATGTGCCATCTCACATACACACAAACTTGCAACCCATTATCAACAATGCCATCTTCCTTGGTTTAGGTTGACGGTGGTCACGTTCAACTTTTCACACGGACAATGGAAGTATTGCTACAATATGTGCTTGTGCCTAGTACAAAGTAGAATAGATGTTTTATCATCCATGAGGAGGGCAATTATGACCCATGGGACTAAATCAACATATCATATTGTATGTGCCTCATTCCTAAGAAGGGGAGGTTACAACTACTTTGTAATAAGAACTCTCTATGTGAAAATAATGCACACTCACATGTGCTCACTCTTCTAGAGGATGTTTGAGTACATGACACTTACATTGTCATGCTTTACTAACAAGTCGTCATATTTGTCGTGAATTACCTTATACATTTGATAATATATATTTGTGGAGATGAAACAATATTATGTACTATTTGTATACTGCCTCCGGGCCTTTTATTAATACCAATGGAGCATATGTTTTATGGAAAAATAAAAATAAAAATAAAAATTTACCTTATACATTTGAGCATGTCATAAACAAGTGATATTCATCCTTCATTGTTAGGTTTTCATTGGATACCTTGAATATCATCACATTTCTGTGATGATGATGCCATGACTCTACCTCAACACCTAACTTGTTTGAGTGTGTTTGTGGAAGTGGTAAGGCTCTCCTAGAGCCAACTTGAAGGCTCATGGGGATAGAGAGATGTGATTGGATATGTCCAAGCAATTTGTCCTTGTATTGGGGCCAACATTTGGGGTTAATAATTGCAATATACTATTCCAAATTTGAAATTTTAGCACCTTGCCACTTCATCTTTAGTGCCATTAGTAATATATCATTGATGATAACATACTTCATAGTCTCACATGGGAGCTCTAATAGATCTTTTACTCCCCATCTCTTAAATCATTTTACAATGTCAAGCACTCAACTAGATAAGAGGATTTTCCTCATATGATTTTGTTACCTTGCATCCTATGTTCCAAACTTGTTTTTGGAAATCTATGATCAAACTTACTCTTGACTTTTGTGATATATTGTTATACTCTTTGAATGACTAGTACCTCTTTGGGCTAAGCACTTATTTATAATAGCTTGACAAGGTAGGACGTTGAGGATTATTTCCCCAATTTTCCAATGTAAGAAGAATTTTTGGTTTGTCTCTATTTCATTCCAAGCACTAAGTGAGATAGTAAAACCCCACACTTATACTCCATAAAGCAACACTTGAACCACCATAGCATTGAATAACGTCAATCTCACTTCCCATCCTCGAGAGTCGAGCATCACTTTGGTTGCATTGATTCTCAAACATATAATAACTATTCCAACCTGCTTGAAGTCTAGACTCGTAGCTGTCACAGACAAGTAGACAAGGCTCAATACTAAGAGAGTGAGATCATAGACAAGATAATAAGAAAGAGAGTGAGAGAGAAAGTAGTCAAGAGAACAAGAACTGAATTATGATTTCGTAACTAGGTTTAATCCGAACCAAGTTGTATGCTCCCCGCAAGTCAATCTTGGAGAAGACCTATGCACAACGAAGGCGATTGAGGAGCTCTAGGATGAGAGGTAAAGGCTATCGATTACGTATCGTGATTTTATTGAGGCCACGATAATCCTTTTTCTTCACAAACAAGATAGGGGCCCCAACTAGTGACTTAGACGGTTGGATGAAGCCCTTCTCCAAATTTGCATTGAGATAAGTGCGAAGAGCCTCTAGTTCTGGTTCAGAGAGACCATAGATGGGCCCAAAGGGTGGAGATATGCCCTCCTGTAGATCTATCGGACAATCATATGGTCGATGCTCTGGTAAGTGATCTGCATTCTTCTTCTTGAACACATCAGCAAAGTCACCATATTTGGATGGAAGCGAGTCCAGATTGGCTTTCATAGGAACCAAAGCTGGGGTACTCAACTTTGAGTCATTGCCCATTTAGATGGAGTGCCTTGTGACTGGGGCATGATCATCCGAGTGCATTGGTCCGAGTTGAATGGAGTGCTCGACAGAAAATGATTCGAGCCATTCTAACACAACGATATTGGAAGCCGCTCCAACCTCCATGTGAGTTTGCAGTTGAAAAGTAAGTGAGTGGTTGTGCCAATCTATAACAGGTTTATTCGCTTTCAACCAAGACAACCCAAGTATGATTGGATGTTGCGGTGAAGTGATGAGGTAAAATGATAAGGCCTCTTGTTGGGTCCCGAGCTGCAAAATGAGGGGGACTGTGGCCTCGACTACTTGTCCGTGACAGTTTGTTCACCTTGACTAAGGCCAAGGTGAACCCCTGTATTTATACATGTTTATGGGCTCTAAATGTAGCCCCATGCAAAGACTCATTTTCATGCACAAGTGTCTAGAATGTTCTAGATTTTGGAGGTTTCTAGAAGCTTCTAAAATCTTACATGTAGAATAGATCATCTCAGTAATCTAGTAAGATAATATAGTTATGTATTGGATGTATTGGTTAAAACATATCCATTAAATACAATAGGTCAAGAGTTGAAATCATGACATGACTGTTGTCATGTAGCATACATTCCACCTATTTATTCATGGAACCTTAACACCAAGATATTTGAAGATTTGCACCATTTGTATTGGTTCTACTTTGTATCTAAAGTAGGTTGGTGTCTTACTGCCAAAAACAACATGGTGTTTTTCCTTCAAATTGACTTTTTCCCATGGTAATGCTTAGTGTACAACCAAGTAATTGACAATTGAATGTTTTGGCCTAAAGATAGGTTGAGCAAGTGTTCATTTGTGATGATGTTCAACCCATGTGCTAATCTTTTGTTCCATGGTAGTGCTATATAACTTGGCCATATCTGAGGCAACCATGATAGTTCGATAGTTGGTTACCAATTTTTATCTGCTCCTTTATGGATTACTTTGATCCGATTCATGAGTCAATCTTCTCAAAGACATTTCTTGATCGTTTGATCCATGATAATTTCTATTTGTTGATGAGTTTACAAGTCTTGTCATTAAAGTTATATTCACCGCTTTGCCATTAGACATCTTTTTTACCCCTCTATTAACATTTTCAACAAATACAAATGCATTCTATGGTATTGCAATACTAAATTTCATACGCATTATCCCATCATGCATATAAAGCTTACATATATATTGTTCCATCTCCTCGTCGGTGAATTCACTAGTTATATCTTCCTTTTGCATTTGAGTTGTCTCCATACTAACTTTGGTTGGATTTTAAACATTTGTTTTTTCTTCTTTTCTTGTATTTGATGGTATTGTCTCTTCTTTCTCCCCATCATTCTTCAATCTTGATACAATAATAAAGCTTTGTCATTTTTATCTTTTTCAACCTTTAACATTTTGAGATTAGCTTTGCATTTTTCGCCAAACCAAGCATTGCATGGGAAGCTAAGCATTCAATGTCCACCCACTTGTGCACTAAATTATTGACACCCTACCTTGAGAATGACATTCTTCAATTGCTCCCACTTTGTTTTCACACCTTTACTAAGGAAGAGGTTCATGACATAACTCTCAGTTACCTCATTTGCATATAGACTCGCCTTTTGATATGAAGTTCACATAATGTACCTCTTTTCCTTTTGTACACTAATGCATTGGTCAATGTGTGAATTTTTGGGTGAAATATACAAGTACAAGAGCTTGTGGTTCGAGTCTAATGACAATGGGCCAATACTTATTGTATTCACTATGGGTGCATCACATTCATTCACCAATGCATAGTCAAATAACTTCCTTTTGTTGATGTTGAGAGGTTGTGGTGGTAGGATAGCCAAACATAGAGGTCTTCATGAGCAACCCTATAGGGTTTTATATGGGCGGTCTCGAAATGGAAGTGGGTCAAAGTGACCCATAGGGCTTTACAATAGTTGTTTGGGTGATGGAAGATGAAAATATTACAACACTTACAATATTGTGTGTGTGTTTTCAGGCATGATCTTGCTTGGGTTGGTGGCTCTGCCAGATCGGGCAACAAATGTTCTCATGGATAGGTTTGGTCATCAACGTTTCTATCTTTCAATAAGATTGTCTTGAAGACTATGTAGTGTTGCCTCTTGAATTAGTGGGTGTTGTGCGAGGGGTTTGAAAATCATAAAAGTTGCCCTCAATGTTCATGGTTTCATCACAAGCTTTGATGAAGGGCATATTATTACTTATGTTAAGGAAATTATGTAATGCCTCATTGTTATAGTGATATGACATATGGAAAGTGAGCAAAACATAGTAAAGGTAGGTTTTAGACAAGCGTGGGATTTGTAATCAAAGTGCTCACTAAAATTAAAAAGGAAAAAGAATGACTATTAAGAAGACAACAAAAGCTACCCATTGCTAATGAAAGGGTCAATGGTTTGAGATCGACTAAAGGTGATTGAAAGGAAAATATGGAGTTTCTATTATCGCCTTTGGAGGTCAAATATGAACTATGAGACCAGAAATATTACATTTCACGTGATACATGTGAAAGTGAGTAGCGACTCTCAATGTTCAAGAACTTTACCGATGAATGTTGCAATCAAGAGTGCAGATTGTGGTTGTGAGAGAAATTCGTGCAAGGATTGAGCTTGGTTAAAGATGTGTGGAAAGCATGACCGAATATGATCAAAGGCAGAGCATTGTATCGAAGTGTGATACTCAAACTCTCCAACTTGTTTTGGACAAAGTGTGCATAGTCGACCACTCTCATCTCTTGTGCCCCAATGCCCCCTCTCACATCGCAATGCATGTGAGCTAAGTCGCATGGAAGCAATGGTTCAAATGACAAATAACAAGATGGGCTCTAACATGTATTGATGTGTATGGTTTCCTTGTTCCCTGAAGAATATGGTTTTGTAGTTAGGTGCAACATGTGTAGTATAATGTGTAGACAATGAGCCGAGTCCACATTTGTCCCATGCCATGATACATTGGCATTGCAAAAAGACCTCATTTACAAAGGTATTTAGTGATGCATCATGAAGCAAGTGCATTGCATCCCATCTACCAAGCCATTTTTTCATATCTTGCATCCAACTGGAACACAAATTTTTCTTTTAAGCATCTTTTGGATCTTTTTGCTTGCTTCCCATGCAATTATAGGTAGTTGATGTGAGGGATTTTTTTGAATCTTAACCATGTATTCAATAAACCTTTCCATGGCTATGATCGCAATGGGAAGTGATCTTGTCTCAAGGAGGAGGGGGAGGAGGGTGTATGATGTTTGTTTCTTTACTTGTAGAACTTTGTAAGAATATATTGTATGATGTTTGTTTGTTAACTTGTAGAACTTTGTAAGAATATATTTGAACATTTTTAAACTCTTTCCAAGTAGATTTAGGGATGCTACCACCCCATAGAGAAGCCCTAGTGTCACGAAAGTGTCAAAAAGGTATATCTTGAGGACTCAATACAATATCTCCATGATTGCATGTGTTCTCAAATGCATAATATGCTCGCTTCCCCGCTTCTAAGCGGCATGTAGCGCATTCATTCCATCTATAATTTGAAGGAACTTCAAGGCCAAGTTATTTGAAGCTTTTCTCACATTCAAGTGGCTCATTATTGTATATAATGCATGGTTTATCTTTTTGGGGCCTCTTCACAAGCATAATCTTTGTTTTAGACCGATTGTCACTTAATTTAGTATGCATGCAAAAAATTCCAATGCCTTCAAAAGTTTTTGTGCATCTCCTAAAGTATTTGCAAAAAACACTACATCATTTGCATATAGCAAAAGCATAATGACAACATTCCCAATGGCAAATTCTTCAACACATTCTTCCTTTACAAATGTGGCAACCATTTCTTCCAATTCATCAATGCATAGGCCAAATAGAGTTGGTGATAGTGGGCATCCATGCTTAACACCAACAAATCTAAAAGTTTATCTCTCATATGCACACAACATATAACATTCTCATATATTCAGGAAATTGCAAGCATATATTATTGACACCTCGAGTTCTTCCATTCACCTCCAAAGATGCTCACGAGGTACCATATCAAAAGCTTTCTTGAAGTCTACGAAGCAATAATATAAACCTTTACCTCTAAGACGACTTTCCTCCATTAATACTCGAAGGGCGACAAGGTGATCAATGGTGCTATGGTGTTTTCGAAAGCCAGTTGGTCCATAAGCTCTCTTATCTCTTTTTTTCATCTCATGCACTTATCTTTGATTCCATTATACATCCAAATAGTTTTGCCATGAGAGAGAGAGAGAAGATTAATGGCCTTTTGAACAACATGATCAACATTTCATATTCCAAGAGGTTATACACCTTTACTTGAGATAAGTTGCAATGATTATTATCATTGTATGACCCAATTCCTAATTTAGATGGGGGATCTCAAGAGCTTGATTGGACATTTGTTGGAAATAGGAGATTGACTATGATCTCAACAAATGATGTCTATCACAAGTTGATTGACAAACCTAAGCGGATGGAAGAAAGGGTTCTTGTAAGCCCATTAGTTGGTGGTTTCATGTAATCAAGGCATGTTAGTGTTCTCGATTGATGCTACGATCTGCAATAATCATTTGGCGGGTTATGGTTGGAGCTTTAGCATTGGGGGGTGCATTAAACAAGGGAAACATTGTTAGAGGAATGTGTTTCTTTTGTTCCATGGAGTTGGAACATAGTAGGCATCGATTTCTTTCATGCTCGATGGCTAGAATGGTTTGAAGATGTATCAATTTAGTGTGGATGTTTTTAAATAGTGTAAGACTATCTTCATTAGTTGGGGTTTTTCACATATGGAGAATAATGAGTTGACGTCTCATTTCCAAATTATTTTTGAGTTCATGAGGTTTTGGGGGCTATGGTTCAATTGGAATATACGGAATGCCTTCACTTTTTATTTGCAAGTTAGTGAGGAAATATGTTGTAAAGTTAAAAGGACTTCTTTTGTGGCAATTAACAGTGTTGGAGAAGTCACAAAACCTCAACCATGAAGAGAGAGAACGTTGCCAGGTCACATATCATCATAACCCTAAACCAAATCACAAAACATTTAAATTGACATTGTTCAAACCAAGAGGTATGTATTAGTGCTAAACATATTATATGTTAACTTTGGCACAATTATTTAACAAAGAGTTTTCCAACCAAAAGTCGTGTGTATATAAACTTAGAAAAAATGAAAATATTGGACCTCAAATGTTATAACTTATTATGTTTGATATGCTATAACTCTTAGTTTAATAAAGTTAATTCATAAATTTAGTAAATATTTCAAAAATGTCATAACCCTAAACCATTCAACTATTTAAACTATGATTTGAAGATGGCATGGTATAATTGTAAACCATCAATCCAATAAATGGTCAAACCAAACTTACTGAACACCTAGGCCCCAAGCCAAACCAAGCCATTTTACAAATTTCTATATCTAAATAGAGTAGAAATAAACCGAATTAGTTAAATTGTTGTGCCACATTTGTTTGTGGTTTGCTTTGGCTTAAACAAAAACATAACCAATTCCTATGTGTGATGTTCTTTAAATGTGTATATGCTTAGCACTTAAGCCTTTGTAAGCCATTAGTTGATTTCTTAATTAGAATTGTCTTAGTGAAGGGTGAGCAAGAGTTCGTATGATTAGGGTAACTGAGATGTTATGAGCATAATTGTAACCGTTGTTGTGGGCTAATTCATAAGGATGAAGGGCGAAGATTAAGTTATCTCAATCTTACAGTGGAGATACTTCATCTATTAGAATCTTAATTAATGATATGCAAAATTTAAGAAGGAAATAAGGATGAATGGTCAGTCCATCCAACCACCCCTTAACAAAGGTGGGAGACAGGTCTCAGTCCCCTGCCAATGTCACATACCATTGTGTACAAACATGGATCATAGCTAAAGGAGGCACACATGTATGAAGCTAGAGTTTTGCCACACTATCAGAGTCTCTGTCTCAAACAATAAAGAAAAGAGATCCCCCTTTATGAAGGTAGTTAGCCTTCTTATATAGGCTCAAACCTTAGGCCCTTGTATGTTTCACACTTGGTTGTTTTGTATAAAAAGTAGCCAAGTGATGAAACACTCTAAAGTTATCCCCCATTGTAGGATTGAGATAACTCAATCCTCACCCTTCATCCTTACAAATTAGCCCATAAATATGGTTACAGTTATGCTCATAACATGAGGTTAGGGCTTGAGAGTGTTTAACAATTATCTGGCCCGACTACAATATCATTTCAACAAAAAATATAATACCAATACTGTTAGCGACATGACTTAATCCCAAATCTTTATTCCATGGATATTGTCAACAATTCCAAAATATGATTTTCAAACTTATGTAGTCTTATAGGTCATCGCTTGCTACGCATTTTGAGCTGCTTTTCTAGCTACATAGGCTTGCCTTCTTTGGTCTTTCTCCTTCGGGGTTCGATCTTTTACTACAACAAAATTTATACATTTTAGGTACACATTGCTACTATCTATAACTCTTAACTCTTTTTCTTATCATCTAAGTTGAGCTGCTTTTCTAGCTACATAGGCTTGCCTTCTTTGGTCTTTCTCCTTCAGGGTTTGATCTTCTACTACAACAAAATTTATACCTTTTAGGTACACCTTGCTACTATCTAAAACTCTTAACTCTTTTTCTTATCATCTAAGGTTGTACAAATAATCCCTCAACATGATTCTCCTTCTAACCTCTTTCGACCAACTCAATGTGTTCCATATACCATAAATAGGAGTAAACAATGACTCGCCTCAAGCCTGAACTGAGGCATTAATCTGTTTTTAAACGGTTTGACATATCAGTTCGGTTTAGTTCAAGCTTAAGCTTCCTTAATCGGTTTGCCCTCGGTTTGGGATGGCTCAAGCCCACTGAACCATTTTGGGCTAACCGTTTCTCAAACCGATTAAGGCTAATAAGTTTGGCTAAATTGGCTCCTAAACAAGTTTGGCAACTGGTTTAGGAACCGATTTGTCTCAAGTTTGAAAACTCTCAAACCAGTTAAGTCGAAATTGAACCGTTGTTGATTCTTAACCAAAAATTCATGTAAAGCACAAAGATTGTCAAAACAATTCATGATATTTCTAGTGAGGGAGAGTGATTTCTCAGGTTCCTCTTCTTGCATCCCTATAATGACAATCGTTTACTTCCTTTTCTCTCTTTCATATAGTTATTTGGCATCAATGCATCCTTTGAAGTGGATTCAAGTTAACTTCATTAAACATTTTCCTTTGGCATCTTCTTATTGAGAACGTCTCTCCATTTCATAATGATTGCATCTTATTTTGCCTCAAGTTTAGACTTCATTTCAACATTTGCTTTGATTAACGATTCTTTCTTGGCTTTTAAGATTGTCATTTTGGTTTATACTCTTGAATTTGCAATGCAATTTTCTTCATAGCAAGTAACCCCTCTTTCAAATATTTATGCATGAGTTCCCTCTCATTACAAGCATGTACTTCATTCTTTCGATGGGCAAATAATGTGAGTTTCCACCAATTTTTTCGATACATCATCAACAACCTTTGATTCCCTTTCAATCATTGTTGACACTATCTCTAATTTCTATGACCAATATTTAGAATATGGTCCTTTATTACTCCTCTCCCTCTTTGAGTTCCCCTATTTTTTGTCTCTTGCGCCCCTCTCTTAAACAAGAATCAATTAATTCCTCTATGAATGATGCCTTTTCGCAACACCAATGTATCACGACATGGGGAAATTTGGAGGCTCAAACTTCACACATTATATTGCATATGTTGCACCTAACTACAAAGCCATATTCTTCATTCAATGAGTAAACCACACATTGCAACACATGTTAGAGTTCATATTGTTTCGTGCCATCCAAAGCATTGTTTCCATATGACTTAGCTCACACTCACTACAATTTGAGATGAGGTGTGGGGGCGTAAGTGGTGAGAGTAGTTGACTATGTGCATTTCATGTTAAACAAGTTTGAGAGTCTGAGTATCGCACTTCGATACAATGCTCTATCTTTGATCACATTCGATTATGTTTTCCATACATCTTCAACCAAATGCAATCCCTGCACAAATTTCTCTCACAATCACACACTATCAATTGTAACCTTCATTAGTAAAATTTTAAACATCAAGAGTCACCACTCACTTTCACATGTATTATATGAATATGTTATATTTTTTATCTCATGGGCCATATATAACCTCGGAAGACGATACTAAAATCTCTCTCTCTCTCTCTCTCTCTCACCAAACATTGTCATTGCATGAACATTGTTTCTTTAAGACAACCAATTTTCCATATCTTTTTTTTTGTGTTTTTGCATTTTCCATTGTTAAAGGGAAATTCATTACAACATCATGGTAGTGTGATTGCTTTTGTGTGTTCTAAATCTAGAAATCACGATGGTCATGTTGGATACTTACATGATTAAATTGGACATGTGAGATAAAATATATGGATAAAACACTGTGAAAGTTTGAATTTCACAAACATACCACTCCCTTGTCTTTGTCATGTTTAATGAAACTCACAAAAATACCCCTCCCTTGTCTTTGCCATGTTTCGTGAATGTAACTCACAAAAAAGCACATGTGCTATATCCTATCTTCCAAACCATTTTTTTATATTTTGCATCTAGGTGGAACATAAAAAACT
>NW_028231522.1:0-12208 GCF_043228905.1 Azolla caroliniana | reverse complement strand
CCTCCATTGCCATCATTCTACACTCAGTTGCCGCTACTATTCGGTGACCGGTCCTGGATTGTTGCCACTTTTTGATTTGACGGAGTTCACTCATCCATTGCCATCATTCTACACTTAGTTTCCGCTACTATTCGGTCGTGGATTGCTGCCACTTTTCGATCTGAGGGAGTTCACTCCTTCTCCACTGCCGCCATTGTACTCTCAATTGTTGTCACTGTGCGTTCCAAGCATCATCTGCCACTGTTCGATCCGACGGTATTCACTCCTCCATTGCCATCATTCTACACTTAGTTGCCGCCATTGTTCGGTCCTGGATTGTCAAAACTGTTCGATCAAACGAACTTCACTCCTCCACTGCCGCCATTCTACCCTCAGTTGTCGCCACTATTCGGCCCTGGATTACCGCCATTGTTCGGTCTTGGATTTGAATAACTATTCTGTCTATTGATTATCTTGTGTATTGTTGTGGATAATCTTGTGTATTGTTATGTATAATCTTGTGTATTACGGAATATTTTTGTGTATTGTTGTTGCCCATAGCCATCTTTAATACGTGTCTTTTTTTCGGGAAAATTAGGGTTTAAACCCGTCAAGCCAAATGGAAGGGGAAGGAGGGTGTTTAGAATTACCCCTCAATGATCACCAGGATAGGGATGACGCTATCAGGACACAAGAAGCAATACGAAAGTATTGGGCAGAAAAGAAAAGAAAACATCGTCAATTGTTGAAGGATACGAAAGCCACACTCACTAAAGGTAAAGATAGTATTGGTTGGGATATAGGTCTAAATATCACTGAGAATGGAAGTAATGAGACTACTATCATAGAGAGAAAGGTTGTAGACTATTTCAATGTTCAAACCAAGCACATCAGCAATGAAGACAAGAAGGTAGTACTTTATGGAATATTAAATGATCCATCATCTCCGTAATAGTTTCGTATCAATGAGCAGGTCAAAAGATGATCTTGTCTTAAAAAGGTCTAGTCTAATGATGTTACTTAATAGAGATGTTGAGGATATTAACATCAATGTGCTATCTAAGGTAATTGGTGATAGTAGAAAAAGTGTGTATAATACATTGAACCGAATAGTTTCCTTAGGTGAAGGAGCTAGTCTGCTAAAGCTAACAACAAGATGTAAGACAATGACACCCATAACATACGAAATCAAGGATATAATCACAATATTTTGGACTAATGAGAGTAGGGTTTCACCCAATAAGAAGGATTTATGCAGGAAACGTGTTGGAAGGAGTCAATACCAGGTGCATCCCATTCATCTTCTTGATGTACCTCAAGTATTTACATTTATCTCAACATTTGTTTTGACTTTTGAGCTTAGCTAGTTAACTTATTAGCTACCTCTAAATATGACCATACCCAAAGAGCTAATTACCTACCTCAGAATATGCCCATAGCTAACTAGCTACCAACAATAGCTAATTAGCTCCCTAAGTATGTCGAACATAGCTATTTAGCTACCAGAATAACTAATTAGCTACCATTCATAGCTATTTAGCTACCACAATACCTAATTAGCTACCTATAACAATAGCTAATTAGCTACCAAAATTGGCTAAAGTATGGTAGTAGCTAATTAGCTAAGTGGTAGCTAATTAGCTACTCAGCTGAAGTATGGTAGTCGTTAATTAGCTACCACTTAGCTAATTAGTGACTTAGCTAAAGTATAGAAATAGCTAATTAGCCACTAATACTAAAGTATAGTAATAGCTAATTAGCTAACACTTAGCTAATTAACTACTCAGCTAAAGTATGGTAGTAGCTAATTAGCTACCACTTAGCTAATTAACTACTAGGCTTAAGTATGGTAGTAGTTAATTAGCTACCATTTAGCTAATTAGCTACTCAGCTAAAGTATGGTAGTAGCTAATTAGCTACTCAGCTTAAGTATGGTAGTAGCTAATTAGCTACCTGTTAGCTAATTAGCGACTTAGCTAAAGTATGGTAGTAGCTACTTAGCTACTACTTAGCTAATTAGTTACTATATTAAACTATGGTAGTATCTAATTAGCTAACATTTAGCTAATTAACTATTGTATTAAACTATGGTAGTAGCGAATTAGCTACCACTTAGCTAATTAGCTAGTCAACTAAAGTATGGTAGTAGCTAATTAGCTACTATACTAAACTATTTAGCTACCACTTAGCTAATTAGCTACTCAACTAAAGTATGGTAGTAGCTAATTAGCTATTGTACTAAACTATGGTAGTAGCTAAAAGTGAACATGATGGTGCAGGTATTGTTATGAAGCGGGCACTTACCCATGAATAACTAAAGGCAGATGGTGTGCAGATGAATTGTGCAACACATGTAATTGAATTTTTAAGAGCTAATATGTCAACGAGTGCAATGGGTGTTTATTCCTCACGGGTCCAAGATATCAAACGTGAATTTTGGGAAGTGAAGATAGATGAAGTAAATAGGGAGAAAACCTGGGAGCACCAAGGAATTCCCGAATTGTGATCTCTCCAGGTTGTTCGTTGTTATTCTAGTTGGATGGTAATTGTATTGCGGTTAGAGAATTAACTTATTTTTTGCGTCCATTGTGTGCCAGGAAATTGGAGGTATTGTTTAAACAAAGCATATATTCAGAATTGGGAGTATCATACATTGAACGATAAGGAAGCAGTTGATGGAGAAACAGAAAAGAATGCTGACTTGACATATCAAGGACGTGGAGATACTCTTAGTGATGTGTTAAATGTTGGGGATAATTTCAATGTAAATGCAAAAGAAGGCAATTCAGAGGGTGTTGATTTCTATATATTGAAGTGCACGGTTAGTAAACAATGTGCAACGTAGAATATAATAGATGCCTAGGGAAATGTTGTATCTACCAGGACATTCTACATCGAAGGTATTTTTTATGCAAGACTAGATGATTACGATTATGTGTATAGGCTATTGGAAGACAAACCAGTGGCGTACATGTACTCTCATTTGGTCAGGTGCATCAATGTCCCAATGTCGCAATACAATAGCTCCTCAGGTTTATACACAGTTAGTGCTAATGTGTATGAATGTATTTACAACAATATGCCATGGAATTTGTAGCTATAGGTAGCAATTACCAATTTTCTTGTAAAACAAACAAAGCACGTGTATTGCAAATAAACAGTTTAATGGACCTGTTTGAGAGTTTTTTTTTTTCATATACATTATCATTTTTGTGCTTCTTTCTCAACAAAATCGTGTGTCAGTTTTATATACAGTCTTCTTTCTGATATACAGTTTAATAATATCATTTAGGGTTCTTCTTTCTGAGATACAAATTTACTCAAGTGAACCATGTACAACTTAAAATCATTTGCATAATTTTAAGAAAAAGCACTATCATGAAATCAACAATCCTAAACATACTCTTAAAATTACATAGTAGATAAGTTAGTCAAAACAAGCAATTTAATTCTTCATTGATTAAGTGGTAGCAAATTACATATTTATAACATCCCATTGCCAATGTCTTGAAATAATCTATAAACAGCTAAGCTCTGGCTAGTCAGTGGAACTTCTCTACATATATGATCTGCATACCGAGCTTGGTATGGAGTCCACAACCATGTAGCTAGTTGGCAACACAATGTTTTCACCAAATAGTGTTTAGGCATTTCATCGGGTAGAATGAGACAACATTTGCGAATGTTGAAGTAATGTCGGAAATGTTCAGTATCCAGAATCAACGTATTGTCGACATTATAATCTAGCCAAGTGTCCCAAAAATAAAAAAGTCTTTTGAATCTTGCAACATCATTCTTCTCACAATTCTCTCGTGTCCACTGACCCTTGAAAAGTTGTCGCCACTTCGGGAAGAATCTTTCTACACACTTCCACACATATGTACGTGGTTTTTCACTGCAAATAAACAAATCAAAATATTGCACAACCCACTCCAGAAATTGATTTGCGTCCCTCCTTGGTGTCATATATCGCACACTCATCAGGACTTTATCAAGCTCCAAGATCAAGGCTCTTCTTTCGACTTCTAATGGTTTAGGTTTCCATTCCTGTAATTGAGCCTCTGTTAAACCAATTACTGGTTGCACACGATCAATTTCAATCAACTCAGGTTCTGTCGGCACAATTGGTGTCCTTTTCCTCTTCAAACCCCTAGTCGACTGTGTTGGTCCTGGCTTCACATTCTGGTGCTCTTGTGTTGTCGACTTAGTCATTGGTTCAGTGCATGTAGATACTGATCTGGTCGATATCAGGCCACTCGTATCACATGTTGCATCTACTTGCAAAATCAGATCATTTGTGCAACATGCTTGATCAACTTGCGTGACCAAATCATTTGTGTCAGTTTCTACATCTACTTTCAAGATGTGGCCCTCTAAACACATAGCAACATCAACAATTTCCACACTGCCATCGGCCTTACGAGCAATAGATTCAAACCCTTTAGACTCTGCAACATCAGAAAACACCAACATATTCACACTCACAAAGTAACTAACAGTCTCACAAAACAACATAATGAACATGAAATATTTTCCATCATAGAAACATGAACATAATTATCTTGGAGAAACAGCATAGAGTTCCATTAGATAATGTGGATCAAGCAACAACCAATCTGAGGTTTTACTTGTCCAAATAGATCATAGTAAAACTTCATAAAACCCTAGGAAAATCGCTAACAATCATATCCCACTTCTAAGTATTTCGCTCCAATTCAAGAGCCCCTTGACTGAGTAACTGGTCTTGTCCCCGATCATGGCCCCTTCTTCAGCCTTTTTCAGGCCGGTTGCCCATTTAGCCTTGTTTCTTTGACCCATTGTGCAAGTGTGTCCTCCTCCGACAACCTTTCCAGTACAATGGAATCTGTTTGGCCATTATTAGTAGTTGGGCTCAATGGGGTGAAATCAAGGTTTTGGGATTCGAAGAAATGTTGCATCAAGTGTTCAAAAACACTATTGTTGTGAACCTCAACTTTACATGTTGTTTCCAATATTTCATGGCTTTTCACATTGTTGCCTAATTCATTACCATCTTCCAAAAGAATAGGATGGAGCTGATCTGAAGGAGATGTGATAGCAGGACTCTTACTTTCAACCACGTTGGCAACTATCTCCTCATCGGTTGCAATGTCATCAACACCAGACAGCTCATGTGCCCTCCTTAATCCACAAGATTCTACAACAACATGGTCGCTAATTAGTTACATCCTAGCTAACTAGCTATTCTTCTAGACTATGACAATAGCTAATTAGCTACCAATGAGCTAATTAGCTACTTCCCTTAGGTATGGTACTAGCTAATTTGTTACTCAACTAAAGTATGGTACTAGCTAGTTTGCCACTATAACTAAAGTATGGTAGTAGCTAATTAGCTACTGTACTAAACTATGGTAGTAGCTAATTAGCTACCACTTAGCTAACTAGCTATTGTATTAAACTATGGTAGTCTCTACTTAGCTACCAAATAGCTAATTAGCTATTGTACTAAACTATGGTAGTAGCTAATTAGCTACCACTTAGCTAATTAGCTACTGTACTAAACCATGGTAGTAGCTAATTAGCTACTGTACTAAACCATGGTAGTAGCTAATTAGCTACTCTACTAAACCATGGTAGTAGCTAATTAGCTACTATACTAAAGTATGGTACTAGCTAATTAGCCATTATAACTAAAGTATGGTAGTAGCTAATTAGCTCCCACTTAGCTAATTAGGTATTGTACTAAACTATGGTAGTACCTACTTAGCTAAGTGGTAGCTAATTAGCTATTCAGCTAATGTATGGTAGTAGCTAATTAGCTACTGTACTAAACTATGGTAGTAGGTAATTAGCTACCACTTACATAATTAGCTACTCTGCTAAACTATGGTAGTAGCTAATTAGTTACCACTTACATAATTAGCTACTTTGCTAAACTATGGTAGTAGCTAATTAGCTACTGTACTAAACTATGGTAGTAGCTAATTATCTACCACTTAGCTAATTAGCTATTGTACTAAACTATGGTAGTAGCTAATTAGCTATTGTATTAAACTATGGTAGTAGCTAATTAGCTAAGTGGTAGCTAATTAGCTATTCAACTAATGTATGCTAGTAGCTAATTAGCTACCACTGAGCTAATTAGCTACTGTACTAAACTATGGTAGTAGCTAATTAGCTAATACACTAAACTATGGTAGTAGTTAATTAGCTACTGCACTAAACTATGGTAGTAGGTAATTAGCTACCACTTAGCTAATTAGCTAATGTACTAAACTATAGTAGTAGCTAATTAGCTAATGTATTAAACCATGGTAGTAGCTTATTAGCTACCACTTAGCTAATTAGTTACTCAACTAACGTATGGTAGTAGCTAATTAGCTACCATTTAGCTAATTAGCTACTGTACTAAACTATGGTAGTAGCTAATTAGCTTCCGCTTAGCTAATTAGCTACTCAGCTGAAGTATGGTAGTAGTTAATTAGCTACTCAGTTGAAGTATGGTAGTAGCTAACTAGTTGTTGTAGTAAACTATGATAGTAGCTAATTAGTTACCACTTAGCTAATTAGCTACTGAGCTAAAGTATGGTAGTAGCTAATTAGGTACGACTTAGCTAATTCACTACATGTTAGGTAATTAGCTACTACACTACAACCATAATAGCTAAATAGTTTCCACACTTTATACAACTTACCTAATTAGCAAAGATGGAACACATTAGATACACTATGGTCACAAGTAGCAATTTTACCTATGTGTTTTCTCCACTCATCTGGCAGAGCTGTACTACAATCCCCCAAACAGAATGCAACAATGTGATAGGCATATTGAAAACAAACGATATGGTATGTGTGTTGGCATGGTTGTAGGTGAACCAATAGAGTAGCAGATGTGTCCTCTACACGTAATCCACAAGTGATGCAACGTGCTTGAACAATCAATATATTGTTTCTTGGTTCTCCTTCATTTGGTAAGGGAGCAAGAATGTTCAGATCGAATTCTTGTCTCCTCCTTACCATCCCCTCCGCAAAATGTAGCTACTTCTTAAGGCAGCTAACTACTTGTTCTTGACGGGAGTATTGTTCCTTCAACGTAGCCGAGAAATTTACCGATTAATTATTCCTTAATGAGGAAGATACAACAACAAGAAACAAGAATCATTAACTTACTTGTAGCTATTCCAAATTGTAATCAACGACAATGTTTACACCGAGAAGGTCCAGGTTCATTGAAAGAACCTGGATCTCTATGTGCAGTTGAATTTTCGTTGGGGATCCAATGACCCCTCAATTTCAAGTTCATGTTGAGCAACCTGTTCTAGATAATGCCTCAGTAGCACATTTTAATGTACAAGTTATTTATAACATATTAGATACTAGCAAAACAATACGTACTTGAATCTTATTTCTGATTGTTGTAACTGCCAAAGTGACTTTCCTCTCCATCGCAGCAGCCAATGTTGCTTTCTCTAAATAATCTTAAAAAACTCCAATGTCTCACAGGCTTCATGGACAGTTTTTAGCATATAGCTAATCAATGTCTCACCTGTATCATCGACATTGGCTTTCATTGTGTGTCGGTGTGGCGTATACTTGCGGGTTTGTTGGGAGTCGGTAGTTGCATCATCAACTACCATGCTCCAAAATCTTGCCATTTTTTGTTGCAAGCTCCCCATCTTATGACATCTTTCTACCGATGCCACACCATAAATTGCCCAAGCTACCCTGTACATTTCAGGGTCACGAGATTCCTTTGTTGTTTTGCAATACTCGTATGCAAAATCTCTGGCAAATCAAAAGGACAACTCGTTGTTGATCGGGATCTCTTGATGTACTTTCTGGTGCAATCTCATCCAGTCGTTGTACAGGTCCGGTCGTAAATGCTTGAGCTTGACATTGCCTTTCACTCTAGGCACTTTATATACTGACATCCAGTCTACATCACTAATCAATCTATATGTTAGAATAGTAGGGTCAATACCCTCGAGCGACAGACCATATATGTTGTGAAATTTTGTCTCACAAAATTTTGCGAAGTTCAGCACTCTAGGATAGGGAGGAACGAGCCACCTGAGATAGAAAATCAGTAATCAAAATTGGTGCAAAAACAGAATTTTTAATGTGAATTTGGTGCAAAATTACAACACTTTGAGACAGTAATATGAAATTTGTAATTTGTCCTTTTCAACATGTATCAGAAATCAACCACTTAAAAAATTAGAAACCCTAATCAGAATTTGTGCAAAATTACAACAGATTGTGACAATAATAAGAAATTTGTAACTAGAAACTTGTAATCTGAAATTTGTAATCAGAAACCCTAAACCACTTAAGGGAAACACAAACCCTAATCATCACTAAAGGCAAAAATCAACCGTACTACGAAATTCTGTCAATTAGAAACACACTTGCTGCTACACCCCGATCTTCGAGCCATCCTTGTTTGGGACTCCAATGACTTCGCCCTATTCGAATTTTGGGAAAGATGAACAGGCACCAAAGTTATAGACAATTACAGACAGTTATCAAAAAGGGAAAAAAAAGTTTTTTTAATATGTAATTGATACATACCTGGACGAGGATCGACTAGCTTGTGTGTTGTAGCTCTAAACGTGCAATGTCGATCTCAAAGTTTTAGTGCTGCTGCGGGGGCTTCGTTTACGTTCATGCTTAGAGTACTCCATCTGTTTGGAGTTCGAACTCGAACTCAGGATTATCAAGAATTTGATGACATTCAAGTCAACCTTAGATGATGGCACTATTCCCCATGTTCCACTATGTCAGAAACTAAAGTTCAAATATTTGAGTATTCGCATCAATTAAATGACATGTATTTAACTAATAAAACATAAAATTTCGTAAACCATCCTTATGATTTTCCCACAAAAAACTACCTAAACAAGTAGCTAATTAGCTATAATAGTGTTTCCACTCGCATGCTTTTACCCACTTGCATTAAATAGTGTAAACATTGTATGTAGTATATTACATGTGCACCATATAGCACACACATGCAAGAGCCTATCTGCATGTGCGACACATGGACCACATGCAAGACTATCCCTTTGCTATAAAAAGAGAAGGGGATGTAGTCACAAAGATACCAAGAAATAAGATTGAATCGAATTATAATATATCATAATAGACAAAGAGGGAGAGAGAGATATCTTCAAAAGACTAGAAGAGAACTAGCTTGGCGGTTGTCCTCCTCAACTCACAACGGAAGGGCGGCGGTTTGATTCTTATCTTCATCAAAATATTGAAGTGAAGATTGTTGTGGCTTACTATCAAGAAATAGAATAGCGATTACCTTGTGAGACAAAGTTCGAAATCAATAATGCTCGCAACCATTTTGTAACTCTTTCATGATAATGATTATAAATTTCCTACATTTTCTCAAATATCATTTTATATCTTATCTTGCCATATCTCATATATCTTAAAAATCCTACCTTGCCATATCCTATTGATTTTTATTCACGCCATCTCTACTCTTTCGTGTCTTCTGTCCATAACCCCAACGATTCCTTCCTCACTTTCACATTATCTTCTATCTACACTACGCTACACTACGCTACGCTTCTAAGTGAGCCATGCCAGGACACAATTTGGTGAACCCGACATGAAATGGGGAAGTAGAAGAGACATCTAAAGTAAAGATCAACATCAACATGACAAGTAAGAGTACAATGGATCCGGTAAGCTTGTTTATTGAAAAGTTGAATCAAGATCGATTATTTCATGCCTTACGAGAAGTTTGAGAGAAGATTGGTATGGTTGATGGCACAAATATTTTGAAGTATGTGAATATATATTATGATGAAATGGAAATGTCCGGTATGAATGATGTCAATATGGTAGCAAAGTTTTATAAATTAGTGGACATGGAATTAAGAGATAGAATCATGAAATACAAACATTGCATAGTTTGGATTGGAATGCATTCAAAGAAGCACTTGTGTCTGAATATGCTCATGAGGATTTCTCTTGCGTTACCATGCATTCATTCCATGAATGGATCCTAAAAGGAAATAAAGGATTATCTGTGATTGACACGAAAAAAGAGTTTGATAGATTGTATGGACACTTAAAGCCAAAAGAAAGAAATTCTTTGTCTTGACAAAAGGTTGCTTTATTTTTGCAGGCAATTGACAAGAGATATAGAAAAGAATTGGAATTTATGCTTGAAGTACCAAATACTGAGGATGGTATAACTGCAGATTGGAATGAGGTAACAAATGCTTGTAATAAATTTATGAAAAGAATGCAAAGGAATGGTGTAATGCTACAAATACTGCATGTTAGAATCACAAATCGGCTTGAGCAAAACATCGCAGTTCAAAGACTTGCTCGAGAACCATCACACGATATGGTCCATCAACCACGAGAAATGATCAAAACTAAGAGTGTGTCTTTGCTTGATGATTTAGTTCAAAGTATGAAAGATCTAACAATTAAAGTGGCAAAGCTTGAGAATGGTCAGACTTCGAGGTCAAGGGAACCATTTCGACCTCGATGCATGTGGTGTGATAGTCTCAAACATTGATTACGTGATTGTGGGGAATATAAAGACATGGAAAATCGAGACTTGGTCTATTTGAAAAATGGTAACATTTACTTAACTAGAAAAATCGAGATTTTGGTGGAAGCTAAAGCAAAGAAGGCTTCTGCAATGTACTACTCGACAATGGCAGGAATGCGTCTTGATGACATGCCATACCAATCATTGTTCTGGGAGAAGGTTGTAAGTTCCGCACAAAAGCAAAAGTTGAAGATGGAAGACCTTTGTGTTGCCGGAGATTTTGTAAGGAAACACAATAGATGTCATGTTCCAGTAGATGCTATCACAGTCTATGCTTAGATGGCAGAACACAAAGAGCATGAGGTGATAGTGGAAGAAAAAAAGGAAAAGGTCGGATGATGAAATTGGCTCAACAAAAAGGCATGAAATAAGAGAAAACAAAAGAAAAGAGATGGACGCAAAAGTTGAAAAAGGAAAATCTGGTCCTTCATTCAAATTAATGTCTGATACTGAAAAGGATACAAATTTAAAGAAAATTTTAGAAACAAGAATACTAGACAATCGAGTAGAATTTACACTAAGAGAAGTGTTAGGTATTGCAAAAAAGGAATTTCATGATGAAATAATTGATATTGTGCAAAGAAATAAGCAAGTAAATGAGCTGGTTAAAGAGACAAATCCGAAGGTGGCATATGAAGTGGTAAGCAACGAGTCAAACAATATCATTGTTGACTCTCAACATGCATCAACCTTAATGATAAGTTCAACAGAGATAAGAAGTCACTACTCTCGCAAATGTTGGGCAAGAGCCACTACTAAGCATCATGTGAAGATTGGAAATGTTCCAAACCCAGTGACGGCACTTATTGATCATGGTTCTGAAATAAATATAATGAGTGCTGATTTTTACAAGAAAGGTAGATGGCCAATTGATACTCAACATGGTGGGCGCGTAAAAGCAACAACATCAGTCACTGAAGATTTATTTGGTGCATGCCCAAATGTAAAGGTTACTATTTGTGATATAGAGGTAGATCAACATTTCTTTGTGCATGAAGGATCTACCTATCCGATAATCTTGGGGCAACCATACATCACAACAGTACAGAGGGAGACCAAAGTCCTTGACAATGGTTGTGCCTATGTGAAGATTTGAAGCCAAGATGGACGAAGAACTGTACAGTTTATGACGGTTCACCCAAATCATGAGAGGAACAAGCAAGAGCTTTGTGATCATTCGATACCAAAAGAATGTGATGATTTTGATAATCAGGTTTTTGACTAGGACTATTGCAAATGAGGGTTGCAATAGCCCCATTATTAAAAGACCCTCACGTAGGGCATTACAACATATGAATAAGTGATTTCATGTTTCTGAAAGTGGTGCTATATGTGTGACTAGGATGTATGAATGCAAGAGGAACTTGCAAAAGAATGCTAATTTGTTTCAATAGGCATTGAAGGATAATGGAGTACTTGAAATGGAAGAGCACATTGAAAGTGTTATGGAAGAAATTTCTTTTGCAAATACTATAGAAGAGTTAGAAATGTATTTGAAAGAAGATGATGAGAGTGTTAGAGAGATACATGTAAACTCAATTGATATGTATTATGAGATTGATAGGTAGAATTGTAAATATGAAGAAGTAGAAAGCTTATGTAATCCAAAATACAAAACAATAGATAAGAAGGTCAAACCTGTTGAAGTACCATTACCTATTGGTAATG
>NW_028231521.1:0-12216 GCF_043228905.1 Azolla caroliniana | reverse complement strand
ATCTGGTTTTGGATGTAGACGGCCGTCCCAACCACATCACCCCAGTAGAATTTGGGTATGCTTTTCTCCTCCAACATCGCCCTTGCCACGTTGATAAGCGACCGGTTCTTCCTATCGGCCACACCATTTTGCTCCGGTGTGTATCTGCAACTGAACTCTCTCCGAATTCCTTCTTGCTGCAGATAAGTGTTGAATTGACCGGAAAAATATTCCTTTCCGCCATCCGACCAGAGGCACTTGATCTTCCTCTCTGTTTCCCGTTCAACCAGGCTCTGCAGGTTCTAGAAACACTCAAAGACTTTGCTCTTCCGCTCAATGAAGGAGACGAAGTATTGACTCCCGCCATGACTAATGTTCTGTGCCAGTCCCCATACGTCAGAATGAATAAGGTCAAGCTTGTTATCGCTCCGGTTTCGTTCGATGGGGAATGGAAGCTGGTGTTGTTTCCCGAGTTGGCAGGCTTCACATACTTGGACCTTCCGGCCACTGAACTTCGGCAAACCGAAAACAACTTGTTTCGTTTGCAAGTCTTGAAGCCTATGGTAATTGACGTGGCCGATTCGGTTGTGCCAAAGATCAATATCTGATTCAATCTTCTATCCTTTGGTCAACAAAGCGGTGCCGACGTCATTGGTGTCAAGGATAAACATCCTCCCGTCTCCGCACCCTTGCGCAATGATTTGGCTCTCTTCCTTGATGAAGCACCTGAGGTGCGTAAACCGCACCTACATCCCTTGGTCGACAATCTGTCTAACTGACACCAGGTTCTTCGTGATAGTCAGAACGTGTAATACATTCATTAGCTTCCCCCTCTATCCGACGTGGCTCAAAGGGACTTCTCTGACATGCACGATTGGGTGAGGAGTGTCGTCTCCGGTTTCTCCAGGAAAGAGAAACACTCTTTGTGGCTCGTCATGTGTTTCGACGCACCAGAGGCAACGTACCACACGTCCTCCAATTTGTAAGTGGTCATCTCCATCGAGTTAGCCTCGTGTTTCATCACCAAGGCTCGCCCTTTACCGGCCTTTCCAGTTTTGGATCCTCCCGATCCTTCTGTGTAGTGCGAGTATTGCCGATTCTCTCTGCCGGCCTTGCCGCAACTGTTGGCCAGGCAAAGGCGGAAGGACAAGTGGGAAGGTGGAATCGGATATAGAAATATAAAGTAATTATTAGTAGAATTATTATTCGGAGGGACGGATCCGATACAGTTGTACCGATCCGGATCCGGACTGATTCAGATGCCGGTTGCCTAAGCGCACCATTTTGTAACCTTGCCGGATGCCTATAAAAGGATCTAATGAATTGTAATGTTCTTTACAGAAGTAATACAAGTTTATCCATTGCGTACTTATCTTTGTCTGTATTTCCTTACTGTCTGTGCTAATAATAATTATCTTACGCGTGTGTTCTAACATCCTAACCTTACCACTCCTTTGGAGAAGTGTCGGAAGGACACCTGTGTTGGGGCTAGTCCGGCCAGCAAGACAACACTATTTTGGTGACAACGATTCTTGCAGAGTGCAGAGAACAACCGGGGGATGGATGTCTAGACCGACCGGCAACCACATCACCTAATGAGGGAGACGATACGCCGAACGACAGCAACAACGGGAAGCCTTGCAGCAAGCCGCTAACGAAATCCGGCAGGATTGATCATTTTCCAGAACTCTTCGGAGAGTCGCAGAAGAAGCACTGCAGTTCCGGAGTCTGCAATTCTCTAACGAAGGCAGTAGCCTAACAAGTCTGCAGGCGACGAAATCAATACTACAGACACTTGCCGGTGGCGACGGAGACGCAGAAGCATTTGCAACCCTAGAGTCGGATTCCGACAACAACGAGAGCATTGTGTCCCGATATAAAAGCAACCACGACACACCGAACGATCCGGTGGAAGACGAGTCGGACGACTCATCGACACTAGAGCCAACGGAAGAAATAACCTTGGAGTTCGGTGACCGGCAATTGCCGAGAGAGGTTGATAGGATACCGACACCACCCGCGGAGGAATCAAAGGATCGGACACCGACACCACCCACGGAGAAATCAAAGGATCGGACACCGACAACACCCGCGGAGGAATCAAAGGATCGGATATCGACACTAACCACGGAGAAAGAGCGGAGAAAGTAGGAGATTCATTTGGACGACACTATGCCGTATCCGTACCCAAAGTATCAGGACGATCCTGACGCAGAGGCTCATGTCTACGCATTCCTCCAGACATGGGAAGCCAATCATGTTTCTCAGAGATTAACAGAACCGGAGGCCGAACGGTCCAAAGTCGCCAAATTCGGCATGACACTAGAAGGACCGGCCGCTCATTGGCATGCAAATCATTTACCATGCAGCTTTGCCACTTTCAATGCCCTGAAGGCAAAATTCCTTCGGTTGTTCCATAGACAAGTCGAACAAAGGGAATTGGTCGGGCAATTTTATACCACCCAGAAGGAGGAGCACGAAACCGTGCCGCAATTTATAATCCGGTTCTAGACCTTGCACAACCAGTTGACAAGAGCACCTCCCGAGGACGAAGCTAAAGAAGTATTTTTGGCTGCATTAAGGGAACCATTGAGAACAATGTGCGGAGTCCTCGACTTCCGTACCAGCACAGTGGACCAAGTCATTGATCGGGTGCTAGAGATGGACAAAAGCAGCTCATTCATGTCATTGGGGATGTTACATCGGGCACTTCCAAAGGAAGAGGATTTGAGGTTCCGACAGGCTCTGCAATGCACGACATGTCTCAATTCGGGCCACTCAACGGTCGACTGCACCATGCGCTGTGTATGATTTGCCACTCTCGGGCACATACAACGGAACGTTGCGAGTACAACTTGCTAAACCGATAGGCTGCACCGGTCCGACACATAGAACCACGAAACAATCAGGACCCGGACGAAGACCGATTCCGGAGAGATGACCGCGACCAACGCGAGCGCAACGATAGATATACTGATCGAAGACGTGACGACTATGACCGCAACGAAAAACACAGAGATGACTACCAAAGGGACCGGTACGAGTGAGATGACTCCCCGGAATATGACCGACGCAGAGACGACAGACGACAAGGGAACCGAAACTTCCGACGGAATCAAAAGCGAGGATTTTTCCGTAGGGAAGAACGTCGGGAAGCAGCAAGAAATAGAAACCCAGCATCGGCACCGGATAACCGGGAAACCGAAGACAACCGTCGGGTAATACCCACATCCCAAACTGAAGGCAAAGGAGAATCAAGTAACAACCACAAAGTGTATTGTTACTACTGCCGGAAAGAGGGGCACTACAGTAATCAATGCCCAATCAAGACGAACGAAAAACAGCTGGCAGTAAATATGGTTATTGCCGAAGTGACCGACATTCAGCAAGTCACGACTCGGTCAAAAGGGAAAGCTGCTGAATGGGAAGCCCAGGAGGCAATTAGGAAGCAAGCAGTGCAATGGATTAAAAAGGCCAACGAACAAAATGTGGCGGAGATAAGAGACCAGAACACGCAAAAGGGAGGAAGGAATCACACAACCGGAGGACAACCCGACGTGGCAAGCACTCCAGGAGTGTCAGATCGTGTTGCCAATAGGACAACTGCTTCAGTTGGTACCACGATTCATGGTAGATCTACATGCGACCGTCATCAAACCAAAGCTGACACCAGCACCAACATTTTTCTCCAATCCGGAAGAAGGACCGACCGTGGTAGACACAAGCAGCCCGACAATCACAACAATTGTGAAGGGAAAGGAAATCGATGGAACTATCATTGACTGAGGATCAGGAGTAAACGTCATCAGCCGGCAAATATGCGATAACCTGGGCATCCGGGAATGGGAGTCGTGTCCTTTCTGGTTACGCATGGCAGATACCAGCTCAGTCCGACCGACCGGGCTTATCCGGGACCTGGACATCACAATCGGAGGCCACGTATTCCGCATATTGGCCATGGTGCTGCAGCCGAACGTGCAAGGAGCTTATCCTCTGCTGCTGGGACAACCATGGCTACGAACGGCACATATCAAATAAAACTGGCAAAAGAACATTATCACATTCCGGCGTGGGAAGACGAAGGTACGTGTGGATACGCAACCACGAGCAATCGCCAGCAAAGAAGCAACCCCATTACATGCAGAAAGTATTAATATGTTGGAGGGGTTACCAGATGAAGAGATCGATCGCTACATGGAGGAACACCCAAGGATTGTACCGCTATTTGAGGTCGACATCACGGCAACGGTAGAACCATATATCACGATGCCGGAACCGGACGAACCGGATCAAGCAGCGATCCGGGAACTACGCCAGGCACAAGAGTCATTGGAGAGAGAAATGACAATATCCCAGAGAGTGAAGGCATCCCAGCTAGAGGAGGTGGACCTCGGTACGACGGACAAGCCAAGACCGGTCAACGTGGCAAAGGAGTTGTCGGATGAGGAAAAGAAAGCAATGGTGGCACTGCTAACGGATTTCAGGGACGTATTCGCATGGTCGTATGAAGAAATGCGAGGGCTGAACCCCTAGTTGTACCAACACCAGATTCATCTGAGTACAGATGCGAAACCAATAGCCCAACGAAGGTACTGGATGAACCCGAACTATGCGGCAAAGGTCAAGGAGGAAATCGACAAGTTACTCCGGGTCGGGTTCATCCGACCAGTAAAGCAGGCGACCTGGCTAAGCCCGATAGTGGTTGTTCCAAAGAAGAAAAGCAAGATCCGGGTATGCGTAGATTACCAGAAATTGAACGCGGCAACAGTAACCGACGCATTCCCACTACCGTTTACGGACGGGGTGCTGGATGCGGTGGCGGCCCATGAAGTATACAGTTTCCTAGATCCGAATGCACCCGGCCGATGAGGAGAAAACAGCCTTCGTTACAGAATGGGGGGTGTTTGTGGTAGTCGTGATGATGTTCGGGTTAAAGACGGCCCCAACAACGTTCCAACGTATAATAATGGAAATATTTGGAGAGTACATTCCGGGGTTTATGCAGGTATTCCTCGACGATTTTGCAGTCTACGGCCGACAAGCGGAGCATCTCGATCACCTGCGGTTATGCTTAGAAAAGTGCAGAGAATATCATCTGAGCTTGAACCCGGCCAAATGTGTCTTTGGAGTAGCGAGCGGCAACCTACTGGGACACGTGGTGAGCAAGGAAGGGATCGCGGTAGATCCGGACAAGGTAAAAGCAATCCTCGAGGCACCGGCGCCAAGCAATGCGAAAGCCCTAAGTCAGTTCCTGGGCCAAATTAGGTGGCATAGCCGGATGATACGGCACCTCGCGGATTGTGCTACACCATTACACGCCGCCGTACACCGGGTGCCCTTCCAATGGGCGAACACCGAAGAAAAGGCATACCAAGCACTAAAGGTTATGCTATCACAAGCCCCAGTAGTTCAACCGCTGGATTGGACCAAAAGCTTTCACGTCTTCGTCGACGCGTCGGACGTTGCAATCGGCAGTGTTCTAATGCAGCTAACGGAGCCAAAATGGTACCGGCCGGTATATTACGCGAGCCGAAAACTCTCAAAGCAGAACGGAGCTACTCCACAACAGAACGAGAGGCCTTGGGTATGGTATATAGTGTCACAAAGTACAGACACTACTTACTCGGAAGGAAATTCTCCTTCCATGTAGACCATTCGGCATTACTTTACCTGGTATCAAATGCATCATTGACCGGGAAGATCGCACGGTGGACATTGCTACTACAAGAATTCGAATTTGACATCTTCCACCGACCCGGGGTGCAGCATGCGGTAGTCGATTACTTAAGTACGCTCAAATCCGGAGAAGCAGGCAACGACGTACAAGATGAGTTTCCCGACGCCAAGTTGTTCCGGATCACGACAGAGCCGACCACGGATACAACGGTGGCAGACGAGGACAAATGGCTAACCGAAATGCACCAGTTCCTGAGCACCGGAGTACCCCCGGAAAACATGGATCGTGACGAGAGGAAACGGGTGGCGGTCAAAAGCAGACACTTCTGTCTGGTCGGAGACACCCTAGAGACGAACGGTGCGGAGTGACGAAAAAGATTTGATCCTCAGGGAGGCCCACTGTGGCATAGCCGGAGGGCATTATGCCAGCGAAGCAACAACCCGGAAGATATGGCAAAGCGGGCTGTGGTGGCCAACCACTCTAAAGGATGTTGTAAGGTATAACAAAGAATGTGATTTGTGCCAGCGACTGGGCTAACCAACGGAGCAGGCCAGAATGCCGCACCACCCGGTTCTGCCCTTGGAACCATTTCAGAAGTGGGGACTGGACTTTGTCGATCCCTTTAAGCCCCCGACCATGAGAACCGGAAATCGTTATATCATAGTGGCTACCGACTACTGTACCAACTGGGTGGAGGCAAAGGCATTAAGGGACAACACGGCTGCTTCCACAACGAAATTCCTGTAAGAATGCATGTGGTGCCGGTATGGTTGCCCGATCGAGTTAATAAGCGATCAAGGAGGGCACTTTCTCGTGCAGGTAGTGGAAAGTTTGACGTCATTTTACGCGGTAGTACACAAACGAAGCACTCCTTACTACCCGCAAGCCAACGGACTAGCTGAGTCGACGAACAAGACCGTGCAAAACATTCTACGGAAGATTGTCAGCGAGAACCGAACCGATTGGGACACAAAACTTGCAGAGCGCACTTTGGGCGTACCGGATAACATATAAGACCAGCATTCGGACAATCCCGTTCCGACTGGCATTCGGCTTAGAAGCGGTGATGCCGGTCGAATTTCAGATCCCCAGTTTACGGATCTAGGTAAAGGAACGCTTGAGCGAAAAAGAGTCCGAACAAATTCGACTGAAAACATTATTGGAGTTGGAGGAAAACCGGATAGCCAATTTGCTGCAGTTGGAACTGGAACAAAGGAGAAGGACAACGTTCGTGGACCGGAATCGGTGGGGCAACGAAAAGGAGTTTGAAGTCAGGAAACCGGTACTACTGTTCCAGACCCGAATGGGGAACATTCCAGGGAAATTACGGTTTCGGTGGACCGGACCGTTCTGGATAACCAAGGAGTACAATGGGTTGTACCAGCTCGGCACGTTGGCGGGAGAAGTCATCGGCAAATGGGCAAATGGTTTCTGGCTGAAGCCTTATAAAGGACGTATGCCAGCCAACCCGTTCCAAAGGAACACGGAACCACGCGACCCGGAGAACCGACAAGAGGAGGAACCGGCACCGACAGGAACCGATCTGGATAACCGGCAAGAAGAGGTCCCGGTACCGGCGAGAACTAATCCGGACAACCCGGTTATAACCGACAAGTGACATGATAGACTTTGGAAAAAAAAAACAAGAAAAATGAAAACATAAATGAATAAGAATAAACAGGTAATAATGATGAAGGAGAATGGAAGAGGTGGGAGCACCAGCCATTAATAAAGGAAGCACCGCCAATTACAAAATGAAAAGGCGCCATTTAATAAATGGAGAGACGTGGGGGACTTGCTATTTAACGCACAGAGCGTGGGCAAGGACTTACTATTTAAAGCGCAGCCACCGAAGTACGAGCAGATATGCATGCGCGGGAATCAAGAAAGGACTTGCTAAGTATGGCAGGACAGATGCATGCGTGGGAATCAGGGAAGGACGGCTCGAGAAAAATGCACCTACAAAATGCAAAGGCATGTGAGGGATTCACGTTTTACGAATTTTCAGTCATACAGGCGCAAGGCACAGAAGAGCACCCACACACTCAGCGCGTATCTCCCACACCGAGCAGCAAACCCTAGAGGAAGAAGCAGGACCCATGGCGCTGTCAGAGGAAGCACTGCAATGGATGACAGAAAACGGTTTGGAAGGATTGCTACAAATCGCCGACGCTCCACCACACGCAGAACCGGAGCAGGCGGCAACAACAATCGATTTGTCGGAGGTCACGGAAGGCGCGGTGTAGGCGCTCACAGGACTACAAGCCGGAGGACTCCGATCTATCGAGAACCCCTCCAATCAGATCTTGTTTGAATACTTCGAAGAATACTCGTTAAGCAGCAAGGCGTACCGAACGCAGGGCGGACAGAACCTCTTGTTCGGGGAGGTGGCCCGTGCCATGATGGAGCACGGGTTTGTACACCCTCGCCCCTGGCCATACCAAAGTACCAGACAGGGTTCGTGATTGCAGCGTATGAAGGGTTGCGAGTGGATTTGCTCCACTTCATAACCGAAGGATTGAAGGACGCAATCGAGAACCTGGTGGATGGGAAGAAGTCATGGGCCGGTATAGCGCAGTGGTTGACTGTGTTGGTCCCACTGGTTCTCCCCATCAGACAGAAGAAGCGAGGTCGGCAGGAGACCACTCTTAAGAAGACAACAAAACGCCGACAACTCCTGGAAAAACACACTCCGGGATGGACCTAGGAAGGAGAAGAACAACCGGAAGAAGGGCCATCCCGACAACAACCGGAACAGGTGGCGGCATAGGCAAAACCGGCGGGGAAGGGGAAGGAAAAAGCGACAAAGAAGACCACCTGCGCACAAGAACCGGCCGAAGAAGAGCCGATGCGACGGCCGAAACGCACCAGCTGGAACCTGAACCAGAGGACTTTGTACAAAAGATCCATCTGGGAACCGCATCGAAGGAGGAAGCTGAGCTGGAGGACTCAACCGAACCACTGGAGAGACTCCCACCGAGACAGGGTCGGGAGAAATGGGCAAAAGGACCAGCTCCACTAGTTGGCGGTACTCAGCGACGGGCGAAGGGACCGACTCCAGTAACCGTGGCGGAAGGGAAACAAGAAGAAGCCAGGGCCGCACCAAAGGAGGTAGCACCAGAACAGGATTTGCCAGATTTCAGTAGAGAACCGTCATTCCCGGACTTGGGAAATGAACGGGTGTCGGAACCAGAGAAGACCGCAACACAGCCGGAGGGTGGACAAGAGCAACAGCCTGGACCAAGGAGCAGAAGCGCGCAAAGCACCCCAGATGATGGACTGGAAAGAACTACCATGCAACAGTGGCTGAGGTGGCTCTCAGAACAAGTGTCGGGGGTAGCAGACCAAATGGATGAGGAGGAAATGCGTAGGGAACACCTTACGTGAACAACAACCCAAGAATTGGTCTCGCTCCGAACACAGATTCAGGAGTTGCAGGGGGAGCTGATACAGGCAAATGAAAGGGTGGCGGAAGCAGACGCAACGAGCCAACAAGCACAGGTTGTCACCGAGCCGGTCGGGACAACAAGAAAGCAACCAGAACCGGTGGAAGGAGAGGCCTTGCAAACCGGCCCTGAGTCCGAAAAAGTCATAGCAACCTTGAGAGAGGAGTTAAGGGCTCAGGAGGCGTTGAGAGAAAAAGAACGAGAGCAGCGGAAATTGGTGGAAGAGGACAGACGGAGGATGGAAGAGGGCCTCCGGAAAGTCCAGGCCAATAACGACCGACTGAGAGAGGAGAAGGACAAGCTACAAAAGGAAAAGGATAGACTGTGTCGACATGCCGAGACAGAAATTGAATGTCTACAGGAAGAACTCTGCCAATGGAAGGACCGGGGCAATTGGTTACGGGCTCAGGTGACCCGACGACTGAAGCAGAAAACAGAGGATTTCGACAGGCTGTATCGGGACCACAAGCAGGCAGAGTCGGACAACAAGAAACGGGGAGCGGAGTACGACCGGCAGATTGAAAAGCTTAAAGAGCAGCTGAAGGAGACTGAAGTGAGTGCCAAAAAGGAAGCATTGTCGGCAGAGATAACCGAAGCAACGGCGCGAAGGAAGGAATTGGAAGCGTTGAGGCGGGAAAAGCTGGAGCTGGCCAAGAACCGGAACGAAGAAAAGGAACAGGCTACTTATACGTTGAACAAACTTCAGAGTACATATGAACGGAAGGCAGCGGAGTATGAAAGCCAAGCCCAGGCGGCGACGGCAAATATAATACGGTTGAGGAAGGAAAAGGAAGAGGCGAATGCATGGGCTCAAGTAGGAGTGGACCGGATCCGGCTCATCATGTCGGCATGGAGGGACCGAGCTCAGACGAGTATCAATGAAAGTGTTGAGAAGGTATGGAAGGAGTGGGCACAACAGGCAGCAGAGTTGCAGACACTCCGAGCTGATGCTGAGAACTAGCGGAAGACAGGTGACAAATTTTATAAAATGGATGAAGAAAGCATAGTCACCATTCAGGAAGAATCGTCGGAGGATTTCTTCGCTTTGGCAGAAGAACATCTAAAGGAGATCCGGGTGTTGGTGGAAAGACTGGACGACGGGCAGCCCGAAACGCAGATGGAGTTAGAGAAGTACGAGCAACGTCAACAACAGGAAGCCGAGGGTAAAACAACGCCCATCACAATAAGTGATGAAGAGCGACCGGCTGGGACACAACCAACCGACACCAAACCACCCCGACAGGAAACAACCGAAGATGAACAACCGGTCTAGATGAATCGGGAGGAGCAGTTGCAGGCCAACGCCAGGAGTGAAGAAGAGTTGTTGCAGGTTAACTTCGAAGCAAAGGAAGAAGTAGCAGCGAACCGACCAGTCGAGACCGGGGAAAGCGACACCGGTAATAGAACTGAGCCTGGAATGTGTCAAGACTGAGAGAGAGAAAGAGAGAAAAAGAGATAGAGAGATAATTGAAGAGAATTATTGTATTGAAGCGTAAAATGGATTACAAAGAGTAAGCTACAAAATGGCGTTGAACCAATTTAGGTTTGGGATGGGTGGTAGATCCCTATTTATAAGTAATAGAGAACACTCTAGAATATTCTAGGTTATCCTAGAATGTAGAGTAATCTAGAAGATCTCTAGAGTATTCTAGAAGGTTCTAGTGGTATAGAACACTCTAGAATATTCTAGGTCATTCTAGAATGTAGAGTAATATAGAATATTCCTATGATATTAGATTTCATATTCTAGAGACTATACATATAAGAATATTAATACAATGGTTAAGGATTTGACATGTGTACAACAAGGTCGTGGGTTCAAATCCTTTCGAGTCATAATGTGAGTGTCATCATCCTTTCGATGCATGATGTGAGTGTTATCATGACACTATCCCCCTTCTTCGACGACACGTCTCACGGGTCGTAGGGTTTGTATTAGGACATGGTTTACAAGGATATTGGCTATGAAATGCATTGACGAGTTCTGCAGCATTGGAAAGATTTGCGGCAGGTTCCCAAGTTCGACCATTGGGGGTATAACCTAGCCAATCGACTAAGTAATACAGCTTGTTGCGCACGATTTTAGAATCGAGAACGGCAGCAACTTCAAATTCAGGCCCGTCCAAGAACTCGACAGGTGGTGGGGGTGTCGTAAGTCGGCCCGGAATTGAACTTGTAGTATAAGGTTCCAAAAGGGATACATGAAACACCGGATGAAGATGCGTGTGCGGAGGGAGGTCAAGACGAAATGCAACATCACTTATCTTACCAGTGATCATGTAAGGGCCAAAACGTTGGTAATCCAATTTACTACAAGGTCGAGTGGTCTTGATGTTGTGTTGGAGAAGCCATACATAATCCCCAATGCGGAACTTTTTTGAGGAGTCTAGACGATGACGATCGGCAAGCCTCTTGTGTGTAAATTGAGCATCGTGCAAATTGTGGAGAATGTTAGCTTGAATTTCTTGGAGGCGACTAAGACGATCCTCGGCAACAGGGTTGGTAGGAACTTTTGGATGCGCATTCATCGTCCACCGAGGATGACAGCCCGTATTTGCGAAAAATGGGGAATATCTTGTAGAAGAATGGGCTGAGTTGTTGTAAGAGAATTCCGCCAAGTGCAAAAAAGCAACCCAATCATCTTGTTGATAGTTAATGAAACAATGAAGATATTGTTCCAATGTCTGGTTGGTACGCTCTGTTTGGCCATTTGTTTCAGGATGATAGCCCGAAGAAAGCTTAACTGAAATGTGAAGAAGTTTGAACATGTGCTTCCAAAACTTTGAGATGAATTGTGAACCACGATCACTAATAATATCATTCGGCAGACCATGATGCTTAAATACCTCCCGCATAACGAGATCAACCGCCTCTTGACTAGTAATCGACTTTGTACATGGCAAGAAATGTGTCATTTTGGTAAATCGATCAACCACTGTGAGAATTGCATCAAAACCTTTTGAAACTGGGAGATCAGTAATGAAGTCCAAGGATATAGACTTCCAAGGAGTTTCCGGAATGGGAAGTGGTTGTAGTAAACCATAGGGTCGGTGACGAGGATTCTTTGATCGACAACATATATCACAACTCCGAACATAATCCTCAACAAAATGA
>NW_028231520.1:0-12229 GCF_043228905.1 Azolla caroliniana | reverse complement strand
CGAAAGATATTATGTTCATTTAAGTTTTATTATAGAAAATTGATGTATATTCCAGATTTCTCTAGAACATTCTAGAAACTTTAGGAGTACTCTTGAGAACACTCTAAAAGGAGGCACAAGGCATTATTTCGAACCAAATCAATTCAACGCCAGTCTTATGCCTCGTACGAGGTTATATGCTCCTTGTAAGTTGATCTTTGTGAAGAACCTTGCACCATTGATCTGTTCTCAATGACTTGAGATAAGGGGAAGTGCATACCTATTCATGATGGTTACCTTATTCAAGCCATGGTAATCTACCACAAGACGAAGTGATCCATCCTTTTTCTTGACGAAGAAAATGGGTGCGCCGGTTGGAGATTTCGAATGTCGAATGAAACCATTTGCCAAATTCTCCTCTATATAGGCTCGAAGGACTTCCAGCTCGGTTGGTGACAAATTGTAGATCGGTCCCCATGGTGGTTCTTTTCCCAGTTGTAAATCGATGGGGCAATCATACGATCGATGGTGAGGGAGCGTATTGGCTTGTACTTTATCGAACACATCGGCATAATGATGATACTTCTTTGGAAGCTGAACGGTGGACTCCTCTTTAGTCGTGTTAGAGGGTTTTACTGATATTGTGAAGAGAAACATTTCTTCCTTGCGTCCTTCTTCCCGCAACTGATCTAGCGAAATGGTTGCAATCTTATGAGTAGATCCTCAGGCTTCTCGATACCGGATTTCTCTTGTTCTCCAATCTATGTCTGGGTTATGTAATTCGAACCATGGTAATCCTAAAACAATGGGATGTTCTAGGTTACTAATTATATTAAATGATACTACACATGCTAGATTATCTAGGACAATATTAACGGGCTATGACTCGTCTATCATATTTCCGGAAGCAATGGGATGACCATCAATGACTACTACAGAGGCTGGACATGTGAGTTTTCTGAGAGATATCTCATGAGCTTGGGCAAAATTCCTATCCATGAAGCAAGAATTAGCTCTAGAATCTAGAAGTGCTAAGACATGTACTGGAGGGGTACTTTTAGTACTAACTGTTACTTGGGCTACGAACACATTGCTAACTTCCTTAGAGGGAATGGAACCACCAATGGGCTGCACAGATCTAGGGCTGTCCAACCAAACAAATAGTACTAATAGTCCAAATAGTAGGAATATTTGATAGTCCTAATAGTACTCATAGCCCAAATTTATCAAACAAATTTGATGTTCGTAGTAAGCTAGAAGAAGAGTTAAACGACTAAGTCCAGCCAAAATAGACTCGGGTTTAGTACAATCAGAACTAGCAACTATTTGGTTTACCTGTCTTCTTGGTCTATGGGGACAGGTTATTGCAATATGCCTTGGTCCACTGCAATAAAGACATAGTCAGTTTGCTCGACATCGCTTCTTTTCTTCTTCCGATAACGGTCCACGACGACGTATAGTGTCAATTTCCATTGGAGTTGGAGTACTTACTAGAGACGCATTATATGACTCCCTCGGAAAAGGTTTCGCTACCACTAAGGCATAGGTGGGCTCTGATCTTGCCCTTGGCACCTGGAACTGACGTTCCGAACGTCGTTCGAAAAGGCGGTTGTCGCATCTCACCGTGTGGTTGATTGCTTCTGTTAATGACTTTGGTTCTTCGGGGATGGTCAATAGTAAATCCTTGACATCGTTGCGTAGACCATAACGAAATTGCTCCGTTAATGCTTGATCATCCTAGGGGATATTGGAGGCGAGTAGATGGAAATCTGCAGCATATGCGGAGGTTGGAAGATTGCCTTGACGTAGTCGTCGGATTTTGTTGATTGTTGTCCTTATGTTGTTAGTATCTCCAAAACAGGCTTTAAACTCACTTATAAACTCCTCAAAATTGTTTAGTAATGGAGATTCCTTTTCTAACAACGGAGCGAACCATGTCAACATTGAGCCACTTAAAAACGTGCCTACTAAACCCACTCGTGATGCATCGGTGGGATATTAGGAAGGATGCATTTGAATAACTAATCGTACCTGATTAAGGAACCCTCTAAACTGTGATCGCGTTCCATCGAATTTCAAGGGAAGGTCGATCTTGGGTTCTTTATGAATCCCTTGTGTTCCGGGTCCTTGTTGTTGCATCGCTACGATGGTTGCTTTGAGTTGTTGCACGCATAATGCAAGTTACCCATGTTGTTGTTGCATTTGCTGCTTTTCTAAGGAGATTTGTTGAAGATCCCCCAACAACTGTTGATTTTCTTGTTCCAAAGCAAGGAACTTCTCTTTCAAGCATTGCAACTCCGAGAAAACAGATTGATATTCTTGAGCGCTAACAATGGCCATAGGATGAGAGGAAAGAGGAATAAGAGATTAGTATGAAGGGAGGGAGATGTAAGAAGTTAAAAGGAAGAACGTAAGAAGATAAAAGGAGGAGACAGAAGAAAAATCGGTTCAAACTGTCAAGATTAGTACTGAGACAGAAACGAAATTAGTACTAAGAGAGAAATATTAGTACTAAGAAGAATTGAGGGTGTAGAACACTCGAGTGAAGGAGAGATAGATAGATAGATAGATAGATAAATAGATTATATTATCGTCTTCGGAGGTTAAATATGACCTATGAGACCAAAAATATTACATTTCATGTGATACGTGTGAAAGTGAGTAGTGACTCTCGATGCTCAAGAACTTTACCAATGAATGTTGCAATCGAGAGTGCACATTGTGGTTGTGAGAGGAATTCATGCAAAGATTGGGCTCGATCGAAGAGATGTGGAAAGCATGGTCAAATATGATCAAAGGCAGAGCATTGTATCAAAGTGTGATACTCAGACTCGCGAACTTGTTTAGGGCAAAGTGTGCATAGCCGACCACTCTCATCACTTGTACCCCAACGCCCTGTTTCACATCGCAATGCATGTGAGCTAAGTCGCATGGAAGCAATGGTTCGAATGGCAGATAACAGTATGGGCTCTAACATGTATGGATGAGAGAGAGAGAGAGTGATGATAGAGATATATTATGTGCGAAGAATATACAAGGAAGGCTAGGAGGCTTAAGACTGGCGTTGAACCAATTTGGTTCAAAATAATTCCTTGTGCCTCCTTTTATAGTGTTCTCAAGAGTACTCCTGAAGTTTTTAGAATGTTCCAGAGAAATCTGGAATATACATCAATTTTCTATAATAAAGCATAAATGAACATAATATTTTTTGTATTACAATAGATGGTATAATGGTTAAGAGCTGGACCCACGTAACATAAGGTCACGGGTTCGAGTCTTGCAATATCATGATTGTTGTAGGTTTTTAGGGTTAGGGGTTAGTGATAATTATGATAAAGATAGACATGATGAGTGTGATGATAGCAATGGAGATGGTGATCGGTGCGGGATGTGCATTGAGAAGCATTGCGGGGTGGGGGGTGGAGCCATTCTCCCAAGGGGGTTCAACGTTAGGGAGAGGGAAGAGAAAGAGATTAAGAGAGAAATGATCATTGTATTCATTCATTCCCCATAAGGGGTTAAATAGGTACAAAGGGGTAGATACACAAGGATGCAAGCCCCTTGGGCATTCACACCTAACCACTCACTCACACCTCTTTGTATCCACCACACTCACACTTACATTCACACTCATAATCGTATAACATTACACATACATATCAACACATTACATCTTTCACCCTCACTTATCACAGTTATCAATCACCTGTACATCTCGTACGATAACACAATATGGCACGCCCGTGGGAGAGTGCCTTGCACGTCGATCCCACAAGCCTTGGTTCAACGTTAGGGAGAGGGAAGAGAAAGAGATTAAGAGAGAAATGATCATTGTATTCATTCATTCCCCATAAGGGGTTAAATAGGTACAAAGGGGTAGATACACAAGGATGCAAGCCCCTTGGGCATTCACACCTAACCACTCACTCACACCTCTTTGTATCCACCACACTCACACTTACATTCACACTCATAATCGTATAACATTACACATACATATCAACACATTACATCTTTCACCCTCACTTATCACAGTTATCAATCACCTGTACATCTCGTACGATAACACAATATGGCATGCCCGTGGGAGAGTGCCTTGCACGTCGATCCCACAAGCCTTGATCATAATCTTTCTTCGACCAGAACTTCCATCGGTCCTCTCAACGATCAACTCCCTCGATCGGAGCGCTTGACTCGAACATCTCCATCGGTCAACGAATCTTCATTGACACGAACATTCGCGCTCTGTCGGTTCACGGACATCATCATGGGTCCAAAAGCATGTTGTGTGTATGTGTGTTCTTTCTTAATTTTGTTTGATTTGTCGTGGTCGATCACGTCCATTTCTTTAGGTGGATGAGTTTTTAAATTTAGGTATTGTAGCCTCCAATTTTCTAAACTAATGACAATGCCCTTAGGTTTTTGAATTTTCTATATAGCCTCATATTTGCAAAATTTCTTTTAATGCCCTTCTATTTTTACTTCCTCTTGTTTTTCCCTCTACTTTTTTTATTGTTTGCGTTCTCTCTCTCTCTCTCTCTCTCTCTCTTATCGTTGTCTGTTTCTTCTTCTTTGTCTTCTCTCTTGTTTTCTTCCTTTGTTTCTACATCTTCTTTGTCAAACTTCATCCTCTTCGTCTTCTTTTTCCTGTTTGTGTGGCTGGCAGTTTGTTGCCGTCTCTGTCTTCGGCTCTATTCGGCCCTTCTGGTCGTGTCTTTTCGGCCGCCTCTGTAACCATTCGATGGTTGCTATTCTGGCCATCATCCGTCGCCTTGTCCGGCGTGTCCATCTATTCCGGTCATCCTCTTGCCGTTTGTCCGGTCGTCAGCTATCCGGGGCTTGTCCATCCTGTCCGCTCGTCTGTCCGGTTTGTCTAGCTAGTTCTGCCATTTTCTGGCATCATCGTTCATCTGATCACTTCTACTTGGCCATATTCGTTGCTAATTTTTCGCCGCCGCCGTTGATTATTTGCCGCCACTCCGGTCATTGTTTAGCTCATGTCCCAGCCATTTGTCCGTTGTCTTCTGGTCCGTCGCCGGCCTTGTCTGACCCTCTGGTCGCACCGGTTGCTACAACCACTGTCCGGCTATTCCGACCAGTTTCCGGCCCTTCCGACCGCTCTCTCCGCTCTTCGGCTGATATTTGGCCACTGTTCCTATTGCTATCTAGCCCCTCTCTGGCCGGAACTCTCCTGTTGCGGCCGCTACTTCGTCGGGTTCTGTGGTCGTCTCCGTCGAGCGGTCGTCGTCAGGTGTCGTCGTCATCTCTGTCGGCCTGTCTGGTCATCGCCGCTTCATCTAGCCGTCTGTTTGGTCGCTCTCTGACTGCTGCTCTGTCACAGCTTGTTTTGCTCCGGTCGCTCTCCAATTGTCACTTGTTCGCTGCCATTGTCAGGACACCACTCCTGTGACCGTTGTCCTTGCTTAGGGTTTTTGGCCACCTCTTTGCATTCTGGTCGTTGGTCCAGCCATTGTTTGTTCGTCCGGCTTGTTGATGTCTATTCGGTTGTTTTTCTGATCTTGTCATTCTTTTTTTCTAGTAGTGTTTGTTTGGTCGTATGTGAATGGAAATGCATTCTCTCACATTTGGAAGATAGGGCTTGTGACGGTTGGGTCCCTCTCCTCTGCACTTCCATTGATATAAACATTAGTTCGTAGAATCGTGCCACAATCAATTTGCCATTTCCCGCTTCTCATGCACATCATCATTGCCATTTGTTGCACATCGTCGTTAATTCCATTTCTCGCAGATCATCACCACATATCATTCTTCATCTTCCTTGCGCACAACATCACCGTGTTGCATTCCTCGACGGCTTTCAATCACCATCACCATTTCTCGCACATCATCGATTTGATTTCTTGCACATTTCGTTGTTTCCATGGCTTTGCCGCGTATTAGTCTTCAACTTCATCTTCAAAGGGGGGTCACCTTAGTGGTCGCCAAAAAGTGTTGTAGGTTTTTAGGGTTAGGGTTAGTGATAATTATGATAAAGATAGACATGGTGAGTGTGATGATAATAATGGAGATGGTGATCGGTGCGGGATGTGCATTGAGAAGCATTACAGGGGGGGGGGGTGGTGCCTAGAATGGCTCCATCCCCCTCCCAAGGGGGTTCAACGTTAGGGAGATGGAAGAGAGAGAGATGATGAGAGAGAGAGAGAGAGATTAAGAGATAAATGATCATTGTATTCATTCATTCCCCATAAGGGGTTAAATATGTACAAAGGGGTAGATACACAAGGGTGCAAGCCCCTTGGGCATTCACATCTAACCACTCACTCACACCTCTTTGTATCCACCACACTCACACTTATATTCACACTCATAATCGTATAACATTACACATACATATCAACACATTACATCTTTCACCCTCACTTATCACAGTTATCAATCACCCGTACATCTCGTACGATAACAATGACAATGATGATGTTATCACGCGAACTCCGAAGCAAATTGACAGTACCACATGACATTATTAGGGCTGAGTTCACTCTACCCCCAATGTTAGTAGAGGCACTTTTTCAACAGGTAGTCTTTATCCATAGGATACATAGCCAACCACATGATAGAATATCCCATCAAGCCTTTAAGGCCTCTCGATCACTGTATGAGTCTGGCTATACTAGCTCATGGTATGGCATGATGGTGAGTTGGCTTCTTGTGAACGGACTAGACCTTAATAACCTCCCCCCCACCCTTAAGTACGACCACACGATTGATAACACTTTAATCTCTTATGAGGACTGCAATAAAGTAATACGCCAAGAAATATGGAAAATTTACACTCGGTATAAATGGATCACCCCACCAGAGCCACTCCCATCTAAAATGTTGTACTATAAGGAACACTTCATGCACTTCTCTTAGTTAGGTTTTATTACGCGGTCAAAATATCTAGATGTATTCTTACCACATTCACTAAGGGTTGCCATTGGTCAACTTAGAATATCATCTCACCAACTTGAGATTGAGAATGGACATACTAATGGAGTCCCTAGGGAGGAAAGGATATGTAGGTTATGCCACATAGAGATAGAGGATGAGTACCACTTTACATGCAAATGTCCCACCTACACTGAGATAAGGGAAAAATACCAAGACATACTTGGTTCCTCTCCCACCCTCCCTAAACTACTTGATACTTTAGATATAAAGAAATTAGGCGGATACATCCTAGAACTAAAACAGCACAGAGAGAATAAGTTACAAAATGTTGACAATAATGTTGCTAATGTTCACCAACATGTAACAAATGAAGTTTTTCAAGAACAGGGAGAGACAACGAATGTCGACACACCTGCACCGCTCACACTTTTCCTTGATGAAGTAGAAAATCAAAGAAGAACCAAACGCCCTCGAATGTCGGGTTTCAAAGAAACTCAACGTGGTGTAGAAGCAATAAAAAAAAAAGGGAACGTGAGCTACACCACCTAAAAGCCATGGCTAGAGCACTCTGTACATTGGGACCATGGGTCACACCCACACCAAAACCCTTTGACCTCCCACTTCTTTTCGAGAGGCTTGGGTGGAAATGAAATTAGGCTTAGTGCAAAATCACTTCTTTTTTATCAAGTATACCATGTTTTGTACACTACTAGAACTCTCTTAGCTTAAGCTATTTTTACTTTACTTTTATTTTAGTTCTGATGATTGGATAAATACCAATTTTGTTTTAAACCAGCTGTCTCATGGGCCAATTTTGGCCTTAGAAGACGTTAATATATCTTTCTTTCTTTCTTTCTAGATCAATAAGGGGAAACCCATATCTCAGAAGAGTACCACAATACTATACAGGAGGCAAAACTCACACAACAATAGTACATAAAGTGATAGAACCTGTTCAGGTATAGGTGCACTCCCAGGTTGTCATCTAAAATCGCAGCTAGGGTTTTAGCCAAGTCCACCAAACCCTAATTCCTTCTGTATGCCTATGTCACATATCTCTGCACTTCTCAACACTCTCTGTCTCTGTCTCTTTCCTCTTTGTCTAACTCACGCATTCTCTGCTCACAACACTTCTATCTCTCACGCACAAAGATATTATTAATCAGTAACCCTAACTTATTTTCCTATATATATGTATGTGTGTGTGTGTGTATTCTCGACTTCTGAGCTGATTCCAACCAACATTAGGCCTCCCTGCTGATTCTGATCCTTATTCTGCCTCTCGGCTGATTCTTGACTTTTCAGCCATCTTCCCCCATTAGGGTGGACACGCATACATAACAAACTCCCCCTTCACTCCTATATGGGGGGAGATGATCACACCAGTCTTCAGCAGACAAGCAATGAGTTTTTCCATAGATAAAGTCTTTGTAAGCAAATCTAATCTATTTTCGTAAGTGTGGATCTTAATTAGAGTAAACTCAATTTCATCCACTTTCTCTTGTAACCAATGATACCTCCTTTTTATGTGCTTGGTAGAGAGTGGTAGGCAACATTCTTGGCTAGAAATATGGCACTCTAGTTATCACAGTGACGTAGGAACCTTTCTTGCTTCATTCCTAGTTCACTGAGAAAATTCTTCATCCAAATCAATTCTTTCTCGGCCTCCACCACAACCATATACTTAGCCTCTTTGGTCGACAACCTTTTGCAATTTTTATTGCCATGATACGGCTCTCCCTGCATAAATCATCACATATCCAGATGTGGATCAGCTGGAACTTACATCCCTTGACATGTCAGAATTTGTGAAACCTTCGAGCATAGGTTTCCCGGAGCCATACCCAAGGCATACACTTGGAGTGTCTTTCAAATATCTGAGTATCCATTTTACGGTTGCCCAATGTTCCCTTCCAAGATTGCTCATGTATTGACTGACTGTCCCAATAACAAATGCAATGTCCACTGTAGAGCAAACCATAACATACATTAGGCTCCCAGTAGCCATGACATACGACACCCTTCTCATCTCACCCTTATCCTTCTCACCTCTTGGACATTGACTAGAATTTACCAGCTGTGTAAATCCAACAGGTTTTGCATTAGACATATTGGTTGGTTGGGTACCGAGAGGATGCTTTCCTTTGTCTAAGTGGGTATCTTCTACCTCCAACAACTGGTTTAGGTTTAGATGTGCTTGTTGATTCTTCATCCAGCTCAGATTCATGTCTATCAACCTGTTGATGTGAGTCAGCCGACTCAAACTCGGCTACATCGACTGCCTGTTGTCGGTCAACCAGTTGTGTAGAAGTAAAGTCATCTAGTGTTGCATCCATAGTGATAGTAGTCGGCTGGGAGGACGACACTGGTTTCTGTTGTTTCTAGACTTCAATCGTCTTGTCTTCCATGAATACAATATCCTTGCTCCTCACCACCTTTTTTTCAAGAAGATCCCACAACATATAATCGAACTCATCTTCCGAGTATGCCAAGAATATGCATGGCTTGGACTTGTTGTCCAACTTTCACCTCTGATCTTTTGCAACATGCATATATGCTAAGCATCTGAACACCCTTAACATCTTGTAAGAGACATTTCTTCCTATCCACATGCGATGTGGGACATCACCCTTATAAGATAAACCTCTGTCAACATAGCCTCAACCCAATACGATTTCGGAAGTTTTACATGGGACAACATGCTTCTTACTCTTTCCATTATGGTTTGATTCATTGTCTTTGCCAGACCATTTAGCTCTCGTGTCTTCGATATTGTATACTCAAGTTTGATGCCTTGAGTCTTACAATACAACTCCAATAGACCTCTATACTCACCACCGTTATCTGTTCGGACAACTTCCAACTTTTGTCTAGATTCTCTTTCTACCCTCGCATGAAACTCTTTAAAGACCGACAACAATTGGTCTTTAAACTTCAACACGAAGGCCAACAACTTTCTGCTGAAGTCATCAATAAATATCACAAAGTTAAGTCCACCACAATGCGATGGAGCATCCACATAGCACACATCTGTGTGGACCAGTTCTAGGGCAGATTCTCTTCTCATTGGAGGCCTAGAGTGAAAGGCAACCTTGTTTTGCTTTTTAATCAAGCAATCCACACATTTTTCAAGATGTATTCCTTTCACTTCCTGGAGGAGATCCTTTTCAACCAGGATATGTGTTGAGCAGACAAGCTCAACCAGATCCGGATCAGCTGAATAAGCTAGAGCCAGATTGGTATCCGGAATGGAGAACCAGATTACTGTCCGGATGGTATTTGGAACCAGGAGCCGGATCAGAGAGCCAGATCGGATTGTAACTGGTAGGCCGTTAGAGGCCTATGAATATAGCCTAGTACGTACGCATATGTTTGGGAGGCAGTGTTAGTCGCTCATATGAGCATTGAAGTACCTATCAGTCCTTTCATGGACTTGTATAAAAGTGCTCACTAAGCACATTGTATGTACAAAGTGTTATTATTTTCAATTGATCCTACTGTTCTGCTCTCTCTGTCTCTCCCGTGTATTTTTAAGGTTCCATTAAACCTGTCTGTATTCTATTGTTATTCGGTCGAGCCAGTTCAGTCTAACCTTCCTCATATTCACTTTTACATGGTATCAGAGCATGAGGGTTGAGAACCTCTACACTCGACAAGCGTTTATTTCTGAAGACAAACCCTACCACTCGGTAGAGAACCGAAATCGAAGGTTAGAATGGACCGAGGAATGGCTAGCTCGCTTCTGACGGAGAAGCTCGACAAATCCAACTATGCATGTTGGTCATACAAGAAGCACTAGTACCTACTTGGGCATGGTTACTAGAGTTATGTCAACGGAATTAATGATACGGCACTTGATGTTGCACACAGGGACTTCCCAACTTGGGAACAAGCGGCAAGCAGAGTTATGTACTGCTTTGCGTCCAGTGTCGGTGATTGGCTGCTGAGCCATATTCGGGATGCCAAGATGCCAAAGGAAGCTTGGGGAAACTTGAAGAAGGTCTTTGCCGCAAGCACCACGGCCTGGAAGCTACAACTCTGACAAGAGTGGAGCAATGTTCGACAGAAGGACATGTCAGTGGCCGACTACACGTCCCGGATCAAAGACATCTACGACTGATTTGCCTCTATCAATGTAACCGTCGCAGAAGATGGATGGTGTAGGTCTATCTCAGGGGCCTGGCATCAAAGTTCGGAGCATTCAAGACGTCATTTTGTACAATGGAGAATACACCCTCGTTTTTCGACTTACAGTCGATGCTCCTAGTAGAGGAGAACCACACGGGTGCGTCAATGAGCACACACACCAAGGATACGATGTTGTACATGGAGGCAGAGAAGCCCCGGGGTCATGGCGGACGAGGCGGATTGGCACACAGTTGAAGTGACCGACAAGAGTTGAACTGAAGGCACAAGGATGGTGCCAACAATAGTTCCGGACCCTCCAGAAATAGGGGGAGTCAAAGCGGTGCTGGAAACCGACAAAGACGACCATAACAGAATGTTGGTACTGTGGCAAGAAGGGCTAGAGAGAGAGAAAGTGTTGGAAAAAGCATGCCGATCTGGACAAGTCCGGATCTAGCTAGGCCGGACAGGGAAGCCGACAAAGCTCACACTACACAGAAGGACCGGAAGGATCCAGCTCCGGAAATGGATCGGGCCTAGCCTTTATGATGAAACACAAGGCTAACTCGATGAAGAGAAACACCTCAAAACCAAACAAGGTATGGTACGTTGACTCCAGAGTGTCAAACCATATGACAAGCCATGCGGAGTGGTTTTCTTATTTAGAAAAACCGGAACAACCAGGAGTGGTCGAAATCGGAAATGACACTTCGCATACTATCGAGCACATTGGTGAGGTTCCCCTCAACCATGTCAGGTAAAAGGGGAAGCTGATGAACGTCCTGCATGTCCCGACAATCACAAAGAATCATGTATCAGTTGGACAGATTGTAGAGCAAGGGATGCAGTCTGGTTCACACATCTCGGGTGCGTCATCGAAGAAGATGGCAAAGTCATCGCGCAAGGGTGCCGAGATGGGAGGATGTTTATCCTCAAAATGAATGATGTTGGCACCACTATGCTCATGAAAGGGCAGAAGGTCGAGTCAGACATCGACCTATGGCATAAGCGGATCGGCCAGATCAACTTCCAGAAGCTTCATGAGCTGCAGTTGGAACACGTAGTTTCCGGACTGCCGAAGTTTAGTGACCGGAAAGGCCAAATATGTGAAGCTTGCCAACTCGTGAAGCAACATGGGCTTCCATTCCCCAATTAGAAGAATCAGATCTGGAATCAGCTTGAACTTATCCATTCGGATGTGTGGGGACCGACAAAAAACGTGAGCATCGGT
>NW_028231519.1:0-12237 GCF_043228905.1 Azolla caroliniana | reverse complement strand
ATGGGTTGTTGGAGGTCATTACGAGCATGAAGACACACAAGTGATCAATAGACAAGTATGTATACACACAAATAGATGTATCTACTATTTATGAATGAATATGCAGAGGTGAAAGAATAGGTAAAGGAAGGAACGTGGTATAAAAGGCAAATCCAATAGATTAATTTGTAAGGGTAAACATACACGAACGATAGATCTGATTAGCAATATGATGCTCAAGCTACAACAGATTCCGAACTCACACAAATCACTCAAGCTAGCACAGAGCTTGCAGATATCATATAGTAACTCAAATATGAAGCATACATTAACTGTATCAAAACTCTAACCAAAACACTAGTAGCGTATATTGCTATCTGAAACAACAAAACTATCATATGCCTATGAACTAGAAGGGGGCTTCAATACTAGATGCACTGAGAGCATTTGCCAGGCTCTACCCTTTCGTCTGCATAAGCCGCCCGTTTATACCTTTATGGAGCTTGGACGAAAAGGGAAAGGAAGAAACAAAAGGTAGTTGAGGGCGATGATTCAGGGAGAGGAGATTTAGAATCTGCGGTGGCACACCTTTAATCTTGGGAGGTAAGCATCATCCACGGCAGAGAAGGTGCTTCATACATTATATGAATCTGTATCAGGAAAAGTGCATGCTTGTCATGGGTTGTTGGAGGTCATTGCGAGCATGATTGGATTGAAACCAGGATGCCCACAATTCTTCATTGTCTTCAGTCTTAATATTAGATGAGGCATTTAATTATGTAGAGAGATTGGGTGGTTCAGGAGCATGCTTGATGGGAAAACCAGAGCAATATTATTATATGCTGATAGTGTTAATCGTTGACTCACCAAAAAGACAACAATGACATCTAGATGCTTTAACCTCTTTTTTATTGAAAAACATTTGTTGATAACCCTTGATAAAACTAAAATGCTGATGGTTAACACCACTCAAGAATGTTATGGGATCAGAATTAGAATTCTTCTTGGGAGTGGAAAAGGTGGCATACACACAATTCTACACATACCTAGGAGTAACATTCCTAGGGCCTTTGTTACTCTCTTTCTTCTGCCCTTGAGAGACAATGTGTACATACTACATATACAGTTCCAAGAACCACAAATTAAATTGTGGTTAAGACACTTGTAATATTGGCCCTTCTCTATGGAGTAGAAACTGGGGAACCAAACCTTGATATAGTACATGATTGGATAGATGTAGAGAGATCATTAATCTTGACAATTGCTCCATGAATCTGGGCAAAGATTGGAGCAGCCTCAATAGTGGCTGCACTATTTTGATTAGTGATTAGTCTGTCATGGATTTGGAAACTCTCAAAGCATCAATTATTATGATTGGCACTTATTTATCAAAAAATCTGGGTGTGCTAAAATCCAAGAACAGTTCCAATCCCGTGGCATAAATATAGCTTGGATTGTTCACACTTGAACATGACCAAAGTAGAAAATAATAGAGTGATCCAAACTGATATCTTTAATGAAAGAACATGGGCCTCACACCGATGAACCCCATTCTAATAGGAGGTTGGATTGCCCACATCTGAACATGTCCAAAATGGAAAAGAATAGAGTGATCCAATCTAATATCATTAAATTGGATAATGAAAGAACATGGATCTGCCTGTTGGGTCCAGACCTGCACTCTCTTTCATCTTTATTATCTCTGTACTACATTCTCTCTCTTCCCAGATTCTTCTCTCTCTAGAATTTGCAACTCTTTAAATGCCTTCTCTCTCTAGAATCTGCAATGCTTTAAATGCCTTTTGTCTCTTCCCCTTTTTGCAAGATATTCCCTTTTTATTCCTAGTTTATTGTACCTGTTTGGTAGTACAAGAGTCTCTTAACTACCAAACAACCATTCCCAATTTTGTATAAATAGGCTTATACCAGCCTCTTTTGTAAGAAGATTATTTTCTGCTGCTACTTAGAAACAAGCACAACTCTTTGGCTGTGTCTCTACTCTTTGCAACCATTTTTTCTACTGCTGTCTAACAGCCTTCTCACAGCTTGGCTGTGTCTATTTTGTTCTAACTCTTCCGCTGCTGCTATTAACAGCTTTGCTCACATGGTATCAAAGTAGTGAGGTATCCATATCCTCAGCCTGATTTTTTTGCCAAAGAGCACACAAACCTCTCTTCTTTTATCCCTCCCTCCCAACCCTATAGAGGAGGTTCTCTTAGCAGCCACCCTCCCAACCTACAGAGGAGGTTCTTTTTTTTTCCCCCTCATCTGAGCCTCACCTAGCATCTAGGGAGAAGTAGAAAGACCCTGAGCATCTACTTACAACTGCTGTAAATTGTCCAGTTGTAGCTCAAGAGGAGTATATCCATGGCCTCACATGCCACGATTGTTTCATCAACCATTCCCCAACTCCCCAAAGAGTCCATCTTGGATGGGAACAATTACTTGGATTGGGAGCTACAAATAAAGACCATGCTACAATACCATCGTTTAGGGAATGTAGTCAATAGTAGTGACAAGAAACCACCAGTAACTTCATCCTCTTCAACCAAATCAGTTGCTGGCTCATCTAACACTGAGATTGAAGTGTGGCTAGATAAGGATTCTCGCGCCCATGCTTTCCTCATGTTTAATATAAACCGAGCATCGCTCGTCAATTTCAAGATGCAGATGAAGAGACAGCCAATGAACTATGGACATCCATCAAAAAGAGGTACCATCGAGCTAATCATGCTCAAATGATAGCTATTGAGAACCAACTAGCTAATCTCAAGATTCATGACACTCCCAACATCATGGATCAAATAACGCAATTTGTTACTCTCCAAAAGGAACTAGTTTCTTTGGGAAGCAAGTCAACTGAAGTTGAGTTTGTGCATCGTCTAATGATAAAGTTCCCTGAGTCATTCTCAGCATTTTGTGACACAATTTCTCTTCTTCCCAACACACCTGATATGAATACATTTCTTGGTATGCTACAAGATAGGGCAACAAGTAAGAAAAGTGCTCAAACTTCCAATGAGACGCTTCTACATGCGACAAGTAAAGGCAAGTGGAAGCAAAATGGTAACTCCTACAACAAACCCAATCCAAGACCACCAAACAACCCAGCCTACAAGGAGCTCACTTGTCATTATTGTGACTATAAAGGTCACATTCAGCCGGATTGTCGGAAAAAGAAAAGGGACAATGCTAAGAACTCTTCTTCTACCGAAAATCAACCTACACCGAAATCCAACTCGGCCCACTCAGCCCACTCAACCAAAGAAACAGTTTTCCTTGGCATTGAGGAACATACTTCATTTGGCTGGACCAACTACCTCAACCATTGATGATTGGTTAGTAGATAGTGGTGCTACTTCACACATGACCTATGACAAATCCATTTTGCATGATGTGAAACCAAGCTCCTCCCAAATCTCCATAGGAGATGCCTCAAGCATTGAGGCTTCATGTGTGGGTAATGTGTTTCTTAACAATTCTTCAAATGAAGAACCTGTCATTCTTCAAGATGTGCTACATGTGCCTCACATCTCTGCCAACCTACTTTCAGTCTACCAAATCACTAAGCAAGGTTATGGAGTCTACTTTGATAGCTCAGTTTTGGAATTCATTGACACCTACAACCTACAAATTGTAGCTAGTAGCACACAAGAAGGGGGTTTATACTGCCTGAAAAGTTCCCATAGCCCCTTGGAAAAGTCCAAATCTCATCTTCTTCATCTTCTTCAAGGCTCTCATGCGTTGGTGGCACAAGAAGATCCCACGTTGTGGCATGCTAGGTTTGGTCATCTCAACTATGATTCTCTTCAAAAGCTCTCCTCTTCCCAACTAGTTGAGGGTCTTCCTATTTTCAAAACTCCCAATACCCCATGTGTTGCTTGTCTTCATGGCAAGCAACATCGAGAGCCTTTCCCTCATGAAACCACTCACCGTGCAACATCTATCTTGGAGTTAGTGCACATGGATCTTTGTGGTCCCATGAAAACCACTACTCTTGGTGGTGCACACTACTTCATGCTCATCATTTATGATTTTCCCCGCAAGGTTTGGGTTTATTTTCTTGTAGAAAAATCGCAAGCCTTCACAAAATTTCAAGAATGGGTAGTTCTCGTGGAGAACGAGACATCGAAGAAAGTTCAAAAGATCAGGTCGGACAATGGTGGAGAGTTTATCTCTCAAGCTTTCCACCATTTCTGCTCTCAACGAGGCATTGCTCGCCAATTTTCTACACCCAATACTCCTCAACAAAATGGTGTCATGGAAAGAAAGAACCGGACAGTCCAAGAGATGGCTCGTACGATGTTATCTCAATCTGATCTTCCTCTCTCGTTTTGGGGTGAAGCTGTCAGCACAGCAGTCTACATCATCAACTGCTGCCCAACAAAAGCAGTTGCTGGAATGATGCCTGTAGAAGCACTTACAGATGTAAAGCCCTCATTATCTCATTTTAAAGTCTTTGGTTGTGATGCTTATGTTCACATTTCAGATCATAAAAGGACGAAATTTGAGTCCAAAGCCAAGAAATGCAAATTTCTTGGTTACAACACACAATCTAAAGCATACAGGTTATGGGATTTAGAGTCAAAAGTCCCTAGTCATCTCTAGGGATGTTCATTTTGTGGAGTCTCAGCCGGATGATTCTAGGATTTCACCTGAGTTGATGGTTGAAATCCCAGCTCCTCCGGAATCTCCTATTTTAGACGAAGATGTCTCATCTTCAAGCCCCGCATCTCCTACTCAATCTCTAACTTCGCCAACAATTCAATCCTCCCTCAACTCCACTTGTTTCCCCTCCCTCTACAAACCAACTTCCACCACTTCCCAAGTGGCTTCAAGCCACCATTCGTGATTCTCATCTCTCCGATGCTGAACTTCATGAGTATACATCTGGTTCTCGAACACGTAAGTCACAATGGCCTCCTCACTCATGCACTTTGCCTTACTGTGCACTGTTGTGCAATCACAAGAACCCACAACAGCAAAAGAGACCCTTGTTCTTCCAAAGTGGAAAGCAGCAATGGAAGTTGAACTTGATTCCAGTGAGCGGAATCATACATGGGAGCTGGTTCCACGGCCTCAACATCGACAAGTCATTGGACTGAAATGGATTTTCAAGACCAAGTACCATGCTGATGGTACTCTGGATAAGCGCAAGGCACGTTTAGTTGCAAAAGGCTACTCATAAGTCAAAAGGAGTGGATTACGAGGAAACTTTTGCTCCAACAGCAAGGTACACCTCTATTCGATGTGCGCTTGCACTTGCTGCTCACAACAAATGGCCCATCTTTCAAATGAATGTCAAGTCAGCCTGCCTTAATTGTGACTTGAAAGAGGAGGTTGATGTTTAACAGCCTCTAGGTTTTGAGATTTCAGAGCAGAAAAACATGGTCTCAGATTCCACAAAGCTTTGTATGGCTTAAAGCAAGTTCCCAAAGCTTGGCATGACAAAATTTACACCTTCTTTCTCTCTCTTGGGTTTCAGAACTGTTATATTGACAACAATCTCTATGTTTTTTTTTTCCTGCTTCCAAGGCATGCCATTAATCAGCTCCTCGGTCGACTCAATGTTTGATGGTCGTTCTGGAGCTGAGAGGTGTTGGAGGGTGGCAGTTCCAGACCTGCACTCTCTTTCATCTTTATTATCTCTGTACTACATTCTCTCTCTTCCCAGATTCTTCTCTCTCTAGAATCTGCAACTCTTTAAATGCCTTCTCTCTCTAGAATCTGCAATGCTTTAAATGCCTTTTGTCTCTTCCCCTTTTTGCAAGATATTCCCTTTTTATTCCTAGTTTATTGTACCTGTTTGGTAGTACAAGAGTCTCTTAACTACCAAACAACTATTCCCAATTTTGTATAAATAGGCTTATACCAGCCTCTTTTGTAAGAAGATTATTTTCTGCTGCTACTTAGAAACAAGCACAACTCTTTGGCTGTGTCTCTACTCTTTGCAACCATTTTTTCTACTGCTGTCTAACAGCCTTCTCACAGCTTGGCTGTGTCTATTTTGTTCTAACTCTTCCGCTGCTGCTATTAACAGCTTTTCTCACTGCCCCACGCCAACTCTTGGTAGGAGGATGGCTGATTATAATGCCATTTTTCTACACAGTCAAATGATGGATCTATTATGAGGCTTTCTTATATGGATACACATCTATCTCATGATAGGGTTTCTCAGAACCTCTTCACATCAGTTGGTGATTGAGATAGAAGATATGCACAAAGATATATGGAAGAATGATCTGCCAATTGTGTCATCGGGGTGTGGAATTGGAGAAACAATATGTTCGCTCTTGTGCTCATTTTTATGAATTAAGATGGAGTTACCTCTGCCTCTTCAAACGATGATAATGAAATATAAATACCACTTGCCAAGGTAATCAAGTATGAAGATCAATGATACTTGAGTTTGTTCTTGATAAAACTCTAGAGATAGAGAGAAGTTGTTGAAGGACAACAATACAACCACAACATGTAATGTTCATTGGTTTAGACATGCTTATTTGGGGGCCATCATACTGTAATATCTGAGTCGTCGGCTTTATTGGACTGACCTAATGTGTGTCATTGGGTACCCCACACATGATTGGTCAGGTAGATGTCATTACATGGCCTAGGTCCTATAAATAGGGGATACTCTCCTTAGTCATGGGGAGCCCCATGAGTGGTTTTGATGAAGCTCTCTTTGATGTGGACTAGTCATCTACCAAGGTCCTGACGTGGAGATCTTGGCTGGTATGGGACAGATCGGGATTCCTCGTCTGTGTTGTCGACTCTGGCGCGGGGGCGGATTGTGTCACTTATGTCTTTATTTTAGGATTAATGATCTTGGTTATTACATATGGTATCAGAGCGGTTTTAATCCTAAAAAAATAATGTTTGATTGGATTCGCGTTGTGTGCTATAGTACGGGAAAATATGATATTTTTTTTACTGATGAATGTATGTTAAACAATGGATTGGGGGAGTGTCGAAAATGCCACAGAGAGTCTGTTTGCGGTGATGTGTTGATGTGCAATGTATTGTATGGCGTTATGTATAATAAAAATATTGAGGGTTTTACATCAAAATCTGTGTGATGGGTTGGTTAGTATATTCATGTCATATCCTTGAGAAAGGCTTTGAGTTCAATCCACTAATGGACCAAAAAGCAGGGGGTTAAGTAAAAGAAAAAAAGAGTTCTATAAAATTATTGTTATTATTACGATTATATGTGTTTATATGTTTAGATATTCAATATATATTTATTAAAATAAAAGCACCATAAATATTCTTTTATTTATTTTTTGTATACCCCTCTTGATCAAGATGGCCATGCCCATGAGGCGGCCTTACATGTGGAGATCGCATATCAAGAGGTCGGCCACCTAAAATATTATAGGTGATGCTTGATCATCTAATTTTCGATGAAATAATTGATGATCATCATATATATGGATAATGATCATTGGTAATCAATGTCATTAAGATTGGCCGATAGAATTAGGGTGATGATCGTTGAATGTCAATAATCAATTGATCATCCACCCTATGATTATATCAAAGGGCCATAATCATCCATCAGTACGGCTGTGTTTGAATTCTATGGATGATTATATAGTTGATTATAAGGATAAGATCATCATCATTTATTAATCGATGCGAAGGAGAAAGAAAAGAAAAAGAAAAAGTGTTTGAGAGGGGATCATGAGTATGAGATGGATGGGAGGAATATTGGGATGATGAGTGAAGAGATCATCATTATTGGGATGATCATCACCATTATTTGGTTAGTACAGTGATTCTGAAGGAAGTCACCTACTATCCCCACCGACTTCCAAAAAAGGGATGTTTATCCCTAAAATCTAAAGTAGGAATTCTCATAACGAAAAAGGGAGAATTTCCTAGTTTGGAGGCATTCAAGAGATTAACCTTAGAGAGGTGGTCACCGACTTCCTAAAAGGGAAGATATTACTCCTAATGTTGTTGGGTTCTTATTTTGAATCCCCAAAAACTTCACCACTTTAGGGTTATGAGAGTTTTTATGGACGGGGAAGAAACCTCCTAAAGAGGAAAAAAATGCCCTTGTAGTCCTAAGTGTGTTCATACATTCTGTCCTAAATGTGTTCACACACATCACTATCCTGAGTGTTACACATCACTGTCCTAAGTGTGTTCACACACATCACTACCAAAATATGTCAACAAATCCCCCTTGGGAGTGATGCGGTGAACAAAGAGCTGACACTCATGGTTAAACTAATGCCAAGCTATGTGGATAGAGATGAATCCACAAATGGGATTAGGCCTAAAGCTTTGCGGAAAGCTTCAAACTTCTCCCTAGGCAGAGCCTTTGTGAAGAGGTCTGCAATGTTCTCTTGCATGGGTACATAAGCCAAACTGATCTCTCCAGTGGAGAACCTTTCCTTGACATAGTGATAATGCACCTCAATGTGCTTAGGGTTCCTTGCAACTGCCATTGCGCTTTGACTGTCAGTGAAGATGGTGGTAGCAAAAGACTGACCAACACCCAAATCAGCTAAAAGGCGTCTGAGCCACACACACTCAACTGTAGCTGTGAAAGCTGCCCTATACTCAGCCTCACAACTAGAAGCGGCCACAATAGGCTGCTTCTTGCTCAACCAAGATATGCATGAGCTACCAAGCATGAAGCAAAAACCACTTGTGGACACACGAGTGTCATAACGACCAGCCCAATCAGAGTCAGAAAAAGGGTAGTGATCCCCCCTTGGGATAAAACAACCCAAGTGACCGGGTACCACTCAAGTAGCGAAAGATGCGCTTAACTGCCTGCCAATGCTTAACTCCTGGCCAATGCATAAACCTGTTCATCTGAGAGACAGCAAACTGAATGTCAGGTCGGGTTATGCATAAGTAAATCAAGCATCCAACTGCCTGCTGATAGAGAACAGCATCAAATGCATCTCTAGCATCATGAAGGCTCAAACGTAAACCTGTCTCCATGGGAGTGGCAATAGGTTTACAGTCTTCAAGGCCAAAACGCTGTAATAATGTGTCATTGTATTTCGATTGACACAAAGCTATTCCACCATCAACTTGCATGAATTGAATGCCCAAATAATGATGCAAATGTCCCAAATCGGACATCTCAAAAGAGGCATGCAAATTGGCCTTAAAGTTAGCTATATGCTTCTCATTGGGACCAGTGAGCAACATATCATTGACATACACAACTATGATCAGAAATACATCACCAGCACGCTTTAACATATAAGGTGCTTTCAGTTGGACTATTCTCAAACCCAAATGCAATCAAATAGGCATGTATCTTTTCATACCAAGAACGCGGTGCTTGCTTCAAGCCATATAATGCCTTTTTCAACCTGCACACTTTGTGTTCATGCCCTTTCTACACAAAAGCACGGGGCTGGGATACATACACTTCCTCATGAAGATCACCATTTAGAAATGCTGTTTTAATATCCAACTGATGTACATTCCAACCACGATGAGCTGCAATTGCATAGATGCTACAAATAGTAGTTGTTGACAATCAAGCTCAACTTGTGTGAACATGTGCTTATGAAGAAAAGGACGATGTGTGAAAAAGTGTGTGAGCACACTTTATTGTACTCCGTTTAGTTGTCGAGTGTGTGAGAGCACACTTCATTGTAATCCGTGTAGTGGTCGAGTGTTAGTGTGGTCAAAGAATATTAGATATTCTTATGACAAAATCGTACTCAAGTGGATATCTTGGTTAGATTCCACCAACACATTTAATAGGGCAGTCCCTTGAGGACTTGTATATAAAACCCCCTTTGGCCATTTAGTTTAGTTGATGATCTTTAGTTAATTAATATAGCTCTCGTCAGTGCATAAGCTGTCATCCCCCTACTGTGTATTTTCTTACTATTTTCTGGTTATTCTCTCTGAGTTCTTCTCTTGCTTATTCACCCACTCTCACACAAACACACTACGCTTCTGAATACTCAACTCTACTAGAGTTAGATTCTTTACAGTAGTCATATGGCAGGTGGGAGCAAAGGTCTCATCAAAATCAATGCCTTTTTCTTGGGCATAACCTTTCGCAACAAGCCTAGCCTTATACCTGTCTATTGTTCCATCAGGTTTACGCTTTAGCTTATATACCCACTTAGTGCCAATAGCCTTCTTGCCTAGAGGCAAGTCACATAAAGACCATGTACCAGTCTTCATAATAGCATCATATTCTGATTGCATAGCAGCCATCCAATTTTCTGAATTTTGTGCTTCATCAAAAGAAACAAGCTTATTCTCATCGCAAAGACTAGAGGCAGTCATAGCATAACAATCTGATGCAAAAGAAGCACTATGATAACCTGAACGAGTACGATATGACAGGAAAATCCAATTTACTGTCTTGCAAAGTCTGCAACAGCCATTTAGGCACAGTCTTTGCCTCCTCTATATGAGCCCTCTCATTAATAAGTGCATCATGTAAGTCTGCATCAGAAATAGAATGATCTGCATCATTATGAGTAGCTTCCAAAGGCTGAGAAGGTGCCTCAAGTGTGCCAACACTTAACTGTCCACTTGTAAACAGAGGCAACAAAGTGTCATACACATCTTTGGAGCTAACTGATGTCTCCTTCGTACATGAAAGAAGTGGCTGAATTGCATCCTCCACAAAAACATCACGGCTAACCAAAATGCGTTTAGATTGTGGATGATACAGACAATAGCCTTTACTTTCAGAACTGTATCCTACAAAAATACATTTCACTGCTTTATCATCCAATTTTTTGCGTTGTTGTTTAGGCACTAATGCATATGCCAAACAACCAAAAACATGCAGATGAGCAACAAATGGCTTTTGGCCATGTCAAGCTTCATATGGAGTGATAGAGTGCAGTGCTTTAGTGGGACACCTGTTGAGTACATATGCTGCACACATGACAGCCTCAAGCCAGAAACTATGTGGTAAGGCCTGACTTTTGACCATACACCTCGCCTTTTCCATGAGTGACCTGTTCTTTCTTTCAGCAACTCCATTTTGTTGAGTTGTATACGGCACTATACATTGATGTTTTATCCCACGTTCAGCCAGAAATGCATTAAACTCAGAGGACATATACTCCCCCCCTCGATCAGAACGGAGGGTGCCCATTTACATGCTGACAAATTCTCAGCCAAAGCTAGAAATTGTTTGAAGCACAAAAACACTACGGACTTTGCCTTCAATGGATATACCCATGCATGGCTAGAAAAGTCATCAATGAAAGTCACGAAATAAAGATAGTTCCCAAGAGAATATGTCTGCATAGGACCACAGACGTCACTATGAACAAGCTGTAATTTCTGCGTAGCTCAAACAGAACCATCTTTTGGAAAGGATGAATGTTGCATTTTGCCCAAAATACAGCCTTCCCAAACATGCTTCCAAGGTGCCTCAAGTTTGGGCAAGGAGGACACCATTTCAGATTTCTGCAGGCGAAGCAAACTTGCAAAATTCAGATGACCAAAGCATGCATGCCAAATCTTTGCATCTAAAATAGCCTGAGAATCCTGTATTGCACAGGCTGAATCATTTATAGATCTTTCATAATCTACGAGCTTATACAGCCCACGACATAAAATGCCAGAAGCAATAATAACATCCCCATTGGACAGATCATGAACTATACACTTGTCATCAACAAATTTAACAACCAAGCCAACCTTGGCTAATGTTGAAACTGACAACAAATTTTTCTTGATCCCTGGCACAAACAAAGCATCTGACAAGATGAAAAGACTACCATCAGTAGTAGTCAAAATGATCTTACCAACACCCATAACTGGATAAGGTGAGTTGTTGGCGCATGTATTCCCTGTAGGGGCAGGTTCCAATGAAGTGAAGAAATTGCGCTGCGAGGTAATATGTTTGGTTGCCCCACTGTCGAAGTATCAAACATCTGATTGTACAACAAACATACATAGTTCAAGTGAAGATGGGTCAAAACTGCAAACAGTAGTAAATGCCCATTCTTCATTCTGCACAAGATTTGCAGACTCCGTTTTTGGTCAGATACTTCTACAACAACGAGTCCTGCCTCCTTTTTCTTTGCCTCTTTTGCAGACAATTTTGGACAGTTCTTCATAATGTGATAAATTCCTTTACAATATTTGCAAAACTGTTTTTGTTTCTGCCCTTGATTTTTTTCATTCACTTGTGAATTATTAGCAAATCTCTACTTGCTAGCAGAAGAGTTCCATTCACCTCTGCCCTTCTGACTAGCTAGGAAAGCTTGATCTGCAACACGCATAATAGACCTGTTT
>NW_028231518.1:0-12237 GCF_043228905.1 Azolla caroliniana | reverse complement strand
GGCTATTGGAGGGATATCCCATGACTCTTCATAGGATAACCTTCACTTAACTTGGTAGCAAGCTATTAGGTTATGAACCTCGAAAGGGATAACCAACCTATAACACTCCATTGTGTAATCTTCCATTACCTTCCTAACAAGGTATTAGATTATGAAACTTGAAATTGAAGGGATAAACCTATGCCTCTCCATAGGATAACCTTCTATTACCTTGCTATAAATCTATTAGGTTATGAACATAAGGTGCTTTAGTTCCACACGTCTTTGCTACAACAACACGTCACACAATTGAACTAATGACCTCAAAATCCTCAAAGAGTTTATGTCGCCATCTCAAATATGTAATGGGGCGGAGGGAGTATATGTGTGTATACATATAGATATTCTCCTTCTCCATCTAATCATTACTTAGTACAACGTTATCACTTTCACGCTTTCTACCATAGATTTTGTCTCCATTTCAATGTTGAGAATTATTTTTAAAGGCATCCGCTTAGCATGCCTAACCTCAATTTAGAGAATTTATATGATTGGTAACAAAAAAAATTCAAACTTGTGACCTTAACATTGTAAAGCACTTCACGTTGTGTCTATGTGTATTAGGTTTAACATTTCACTAATATAAGAATCAATAAATGATACAAGGGAAATGTCTCAAAAGTCTTTTATATGTATTATAAATGGTTTAATAATGTGCTTTAATGCATAATGTATTGTTCCATATTTTCCTCCAACCAAGGAGGCAACAATGGTATTTCTGTCGGTAAATATTTCCACAATAAAGCTGCTTTTAAATATTCATGTAAGTACATTCAGAGGAACTCAACCGATCATGAATTGACTTGATATGTGTAGGAAAGATGCTCTAGAAGGCTGACAAGATTCAAGTTCTAGAAGCAAAAGAAACGACGAGTATGGGCAAGGCCCTAGACTTGGCCTTGAAGCTCAAGGAAAGCCGCAACTAATGTTAGCTCGCCTTATAGAAGAGAACGACTCACATGAAAGGTCAAGCAAATGCCCCCATGGTGGCACACTTACTTCAAAAGGTTTAGGTTGGGTCATGTTTTGCAGCATTTTGCTAGACATTTAATGAGATGGCTAAGATACTCGTCAACTTGAGGTTGTCAACAATGCCCAAATTGGCATCCTCCAATTGTGACTCCTTGCGTTGTGTAACGTGTTCCAATGTGATTTCTAGTCTCATTAGAACAACATTTCCTCACTCCCAATGTGTGACAGTGTGATGGATCTATTTGTGCATGGGTGGAATCACCAAGGTTTTGAACTAGGATATAATTGAGAAGATTTTAGGGAAGATATGATAAACAAAAACACCACTCCAAACATGAGTTGTCCTCAGGTCATGGTCATGAGTGTGAATGAGCAACATATCACTCTCAACCCCTATATAATCTTCATTTACCAATCATGGGTTGATGCATGTGATAAAAGCTTTGCAGGGATTACATTGACTAATAACAAACAATATTTACACACCTATACGCTTATCATAGTGTACTCACAATTAGCACTCTAAATGGATGTATCAGTAAAAATAATTATACCATTTTATCATAAATAACTGAATATTTTGTATAGCTTGTTCAGGTCTTCTAACACGTCAACACCCTACTTGATTACTTGAAGTAAATCAATACATTCTTATATAGAAAATGGTGCATCATGTAATGTAATGTTCCCAAGACCATGTTAACTGTACCCAATATGATGTTCTCAAACACACTACACGGGTACGCTAATATAGCAGTTAATATAGCCAGTCATATCTTGGCTCTTATCATTCTGAGCTGGCAGCCACAAAGCCACATTCCTTGGCTATAAGTAATGCAATATCATGCTTGTACATACATCATATCATTGTTTTTCTTCAGTGTCCAAAAGAACTTCAATTTTTGTAGTTTCTCTTAGTTTCCTAGGAACACTTTGGCTCATCGTAGACGTTCATAATGTATTCCGTTTCAGATGGATTCTTTACAATAGATGCTTCATCCAAACACTTGCACTGCTGTCAAGATTCCACCACAACATTAATTTCCATGTCTCCATACTTCTTTCAAGACAGTCATCCACATGTCAACAGTGTGTTGGTTATCTCTGTTGTGGATGAATGATACATTGCAGTAGTCAACTTCTCTGCATTTATGGCAACGAATTTTGCCTTCTCTGACATTCCTTAAACCATATTTTCTAGTTTCACGTAGTTAGCCCACCAGGATGCCCCTGGTTGTATCCACACTTTCTGCTTTCTTATGGTTTCAATATCGTATGCATCTTCCTCTGGCATACCAGAAGCTGCATAAATATTGCTCATGCAAACATATGCTATGGCATCTTTTTCATCTAGATCTACTGCATGTTCAAAGGCCATCTTTCCAACATTTACATGTCCCCATTTTCCACAAGCACTCAGCAGGATGTGCCACATTGTATTATCAGCAGAATATGGCATCCCCTTAATCACTGATACAGCTTTACCAAAATGACCAGCACGGCTAAAAAGGTCAACCACACAAGCATGGTGCTCCAAAGTCGGGAAGATGCCATGTTGTGTGCTCATAGTTTCAAAGTACATTTGGCCTTTATCAAGAAGACCTAAATGACAACACGTGTTAAGCAAAATAGAAAATGTGGCAGTATCTGGTTTTGTACCCTGTTCTATCATTTTGTCAAATAAACTGAAAACAATGTCACCATTTCCAAGTTGGGCATACCCTGTAAGTAGCGCATTCCAGGAGATTACATCTCGATTTGGAAGCTGATCAAACACATCCTGTGCTTTGGCAAGAGCACCACATTTTGCATACATATCTATCACTGAAGTCCTAACCAAACTATCTTTTTCAAATATCCCTTCCTTCATCATCTTGGCATGTATTTCTTGGCCCTTTGACAGTGCTCCTATGCTCCCACATGCCTTCAAGATACAAACAAAAGTAACTACATTCGGGGCAATTCCTTCATATTGCATCTGCTCAAAACAGTTCAATGCTTCCTCACCATAACCATGTTGAGCATACCCTGCAAGCAACGCAGTCCATGATATGACACTCCGAATTGGAAGGTTATCAAACACTTGCTGAGCTTTTGCAAGCAAACCACATTTCGCATACATGTCAACCAGTGCATTGCCAATCAAATTGTTTTTTTCTAGTAAATCCTCTCTCACAATCTGAGTGTGTATTTCCTCACCTTTGGCACCTGCGCCTATGCTTCCACAGGCTTTCAAGATACTAACAAAAGTGATCGAATTTGGAGAAATGCCTTCATATTTCATCTCCTCGAAACAAGTGAGTGCTTCCTCAGCATGTCCACGTTGAGTATATCCTGAGATGAGCACATTGTAGCACACTATATCACGAGCAGAAAGCTCCTTGAATACTTTTTGTGCTTTCTTATGTTCACCACATTTTGCATACATATCTATCAATGCAGGACTGATCATAATATTCTTTTCTAATAAACCCTTCTTAATAATCTGGGCGTGTATCTCTTCGCCTTCGATGAGTGCTCCAATGCTTCCACATGCTTTCAAAATGCAGACATATGTTATTGCATTTGGGTCCAGCCCTTCACCTTGCATCCCTTCATAACATTTCAATGCTTCTTCACCATATCCGTATTGGGCATATCCTGCAATTAGGGCTGTCCATGAGACTATATCCCGGACAGGAAGTTTATCGAACACTTCTTTTGCTTTACCAAGTTCACCACATTTTGCATACATATCAACCAAAGCATTTCCAACCAATATGTTTTCCTTGAGCAAACCCTCTTTAACAATCTCGGCATGTATCTCTTGACCTTTGGAAACGGCTCTTATGCTTCCACACACGTTCAAGATGCACACATATGTGACTGCGTTTGGAGAAAATCCTTCATGTTGCATTTGTTCAAAACAATGCAATGCTTCACCTTTACCAAGGTGGGCATATCCTGCAATCAAAGAAGTCCAAGAGATCACATCCCTAATTGGAATCTTGTTAAACACTTGTTGGGCCATTTTCATTGCACCACATTTGGCATACATATCAACCAATGCATTGCCAACCCAAAGGTTTTTTCCTAGCAAACCCTCTTTCAAGATGTAAGCGTATATTTCATGCCCCATGTCAGTTGATCCTACATTACCACATGCTCTTAACATACAAACAAGTGTCACGGCATCTGGCGAGAGGCCATCAAGCTTCATTTGTTCGAAACATTTTAAGGCCCTTTCACCCTGGCCATGTTGAGCATATCCTGCAATCAATGCTGTCCATGAGACAGTATTCCTCGCAGGAAGTTCATCGAATACTTCTTGTGCTTTTGCAAGTTCGCCACATTTTGCATACATATTGACTAAGGTACTACCAACATAAACATTTGTTTCAAGCAACCCTCTTTTCACAATATCAGCATGTATTCTACTGCCTGTGCAAAAGTCCTTTTTCTTGGTACAAGTCTTCAATAAAGCTACAAATGCAGCTGGTCCAAGAATCTCCTCTTGAATGCCATCTCCTACATCTGTCGTTGATGTTATCACTGGTTCCAATCCTAGTCCCATCATTCTAATCTCTCCTTCACAAACCTAACATGGATGATGGGAGGCATATATCGATGATGATTCCCTAGAAATTTAGAACTGGAAATATGGAGATCTCCAGTACGGGGGAGTTTCATAGTCGAAATGCATACCTCCTTGTTTGGATTGAGCCAGGAGCCACCACTGGGAGGAATTTCAAAACACTAACCTTAAAAAGCTAACACTAAAGTTAAAATTAGAATTCTAATCCTAAACTAAACCTAACCTTGATTTGAACCCCAAAGCCTAACCTAATGCCTAAAACAACAGGCAGCAATGGAGGAGTCTTTATAGTACCAGACATTCTTTACCTTCTTGCTGTTTGGATGGAACCACCGTAGGAGAGGTTCGATGAAGTAGATCTTCCACGATGAATCATCCATCCATGGGTGGAGAGACTCAGAGTGTGGTGTTACATTGGCAGGTATATTGGATGTTGCCAATGGCCATCCATCCATAGTTGTTGGTCCATAGAAACAGAGCATTGTACAAGTAGTGATAGAGAGGCAGAGTATCAAAAAACGCCCTTCCGTGTATCTTTGGAAATGTCAATAATACCCCTCTCCTAGTTCCTTCTACGCAACGTTTGGTCTTTAACGATGATGATCATGAGACCTCACCCTCGAACAAGAATCATGAAGACAACCACAATTCATTGTTCGTGCTTCCCATAACCTCCGTGCTTATGCATTACAACCTTAATGTAGATATTTCAATACAAGTATGTAACGTATGATTGTAAAAGTAATTGTCTATTTTGGCCTTTGCTTGCTTTTTCACGTAATTGCTACACAAATTAGGTTTCAAATCATATTTGAGTTTGATTTCTATATAGCTAATTGTGTTTCTTTGTTGAACATGTACAAATTATATATTATTGATTGTCCAATGGGCTATGTACTTGTAAAAACAATTATGTAAATTACTAGAAGTATAGCATAAATATTGAGAAAAAGGAAACAAAGGGAGTTTTGGGTATTGAGGGAATTAGAGTTTAGAAGAAATAAATGACCATGATAACATGAGATATGGATGTAATTCTCATTCTGAGTTGTGCAAGGAGTTAATGGGAAGGAAAGTACATGTAAAGTGGGCGACCCAAGCCCGATCTCCCCTCCATCCCCCTTGTCCATATAAACACCATTCACAACCTACATGTCAATGATTATTGTATCACGCTATCTCCAATGTGCATTATTAAATATTCATAATTAATTGCATGCTAACTATGGGTCAACCGTCCTTGGGCACTACTCCGCAAACCTAAGTGTCAAGGGCAATCAAGGAGCACCTTTCTCCGTTGCTTGTTTCCTACTAATCCCTTCACCCCGCCAATAGGAAGAGTAGTCACCTAGAGTGTTGAGTATACTTGATTGGAGCAAACTCATATAATCAACATTGTCATTTACAACCTATGACAATACATATATAATCCAAAATTAACATGGTGATAAATGGCTTTTGTTGGTATGCCCTTGCATGGCTCAAACACCAACGACTTCACAACCACAAACGAGTGTATATGGTTTAACATGTGTGTACTGCAAAGTGGTAGTAAGTAATCTATTATATCGTGGACTTTTTGTTCACCTAAGTATTTAAGAATGATTGTCAAACTTACTGGTCCTTTTAACATCTTCAACGATTTAGACAACCACCTCTACAAATATTTCACAACTACGACTTAGTATGCATGGTTAAACATGTGTGCAATGCAAAGTGGTAAATGCAATTTATTAGCATCACAAACTTTTTGTTCACCTAAGTATTCGAGAATGATCACCGACCTTTTAACATCTTCTACGATTTAGGCAATGACCCCATTGGAAAGCAAGAAACAAGTATCCACAACGAAGAAATGCAAATCAAGCAGTTCAGTTGAAGAAAAACTCTTTGTTATTTTAATTGATATGGGTTTGCCACTATATCGTGCATGAATATAATTTTGAAGAGCCAACCAAGTCAAGACGGACACGATTTGTTCACCCTACCTTCTTCTGGCGTATAAGGATTGATTCGGTATGCACCAGACAAGAAAGTTGCCTGCCCCAATCTTTCGCGATTCGCAGTTTTCATACACCACAACATACAGTTTCCGGACAAAAGAAGCCGGCCGGCCGGCCGTGTTTTCCTAGCGAATGATGTTGTGCCACATCATCACACGGACTCTTGTCTCACGAAGCTCTGTTTCTCTCCCATATTGAAAACAGGGGTTTATAGAAGAAGAAGAAGAAGAAGAAGAAGAAGAAGAAGATGATGATGATAAAGAAGAAGATGAATCCCCAGGCCCTTGCCCGCAGGATCAGAGCCTCTTCGACAGGAAGGTTATTGATATTCCCCAATCAGGAAGTCTTTCCCAACCTGGATGTCTTCCCCAGAACCTCTGCAATCAGTACCCTAAGCAGATGTCTCAACCCAATTGCGGAGGAAAGGATCTTTTGGGAAAATTCAAGGTATTCATCATCTCATCGATTCAACAAAGATCTTCATTCATCTCTATCTATTGCAGAGGTAAATAAACCACTGCATAGATATAGTGCTGTTGTTGTTGGGAGGTATTTTCACTCAGCCAGAGTGGTTTTGCAACAACAAGCTCCTGAATTTGAAACAGAGAGGTTGTTTCAAGCTATAGAAGGAGGATCTAGGAACACTGATAGTTCTGATGAAACATCTTCAAAACAAGTTGCAGAGGATGAAGGTCTTCTTATTGAAAAACTTCCGATTTCAAGGATTATCGTCAATAATCTCGAGAAAAGAGGCATCACAAAGTTATTTCCAATACAGGTATAAAAAATACAAAAAGTTTTGATACTCGTAAGGAGGCTCACTTCAGAAATATAGAAGTTAAATTCAAGTTTGTGAGTATTGAAGATTTTGGGTTCTCCGCAAACATAACGTTCTTGTCAGATGCTTTAAGTTTGTGAGCAGGAAAGATGTGGGATCTTCTAATGGTAACCCAAAAACTTGTATATGCATATCTTGCAAGCCTTCAGTTTTGAACCATAATATAATATCTCACAGGATGACTGACTTCAACTTGTGACTAGGAAGACTTTGGTAATGTTTCACCTATTTGAAGCCTTAGATTCCACATAAGCTATAAATTTCAATATAATGTTCCATAATGGATTAAGTTTTCGGAGTTGGAAGAATTTGGATATTCATAATTGCTTTTTACTAAGTTGAAACCATAATTTAGTATTCTATTTATAAGTTGAAGCAGATTTTAATGAAAGCCTTAAATTTGACATCCGCGCAATGTTTCATACCCAACTTTGGTTATGCCTGATAAAGTTTCAAATTGAATGTAGATCCACAAGTTTCCATAATTTCCTAAATTATACGCTCATAATTATTTGTTTGTGCAATTTTTTATTTTTTCAATATTCCTTTTTCCATTCTTTGAAAAGACTTGACCTTCATTTGAAACCTATCATGGGTTCCAAATTTATCACAGTTGTGGGTGTGATTGTTTGCTTCTCCCTCTCCATTAGGGTTTCTCAAGATGTAAATTAAGGACTGTAAGATGTAAACATGCTACATAAAAAATTAGGTGCCTCTACTCATGAGCCATGATTAACCAATGGGCTTGAATGAATAAATTCTGAAATGTAAGCTTTAAGTATTAGACTGCCTCTTCGTGGTTAACAATAGGATAATTTAGTATGCTTTATGAAAGAAACATTTGTTACTTCACTGTTGATTCCTTCGTAATGAGCATGTATGGTTTTGTATTTTGTATAAGAAAGCTCATGAAATCAGCGACCTACAGCCAAAATAGAAGTAATCGACTCGTGAAATGAGGATTCCCAGCAAGTATACTTTTATAGATTATGTTATCTGATTCTATTAAGCACTTCATCTTAAGTCACAGATATTTATTTTATTAAAAATTATACTTACAGAATTATAAAATGAGATCTATCTACTTTATTCAACTGAAGAAGGGAAGATAGCAACATCCTAGATTTCTTATAATAGATGTTTACATCATGGTATGCATTTTCTGTTGACTTGAAAGTGGTACTGCGTTCATTGCTCATAATTTCATATATCTTACATGCTGATCATGCAGCTCTCACAAAATGATTTTATTTTTCTGATCGACAACAGAGGGCTGTTTTAGAACCTGGATTGAGAGGTCAAGACCTCATTGCTCGTGCAAAGACTGGGACAGGAAAGACATTGGCTTTCGGTATTCCAATCTTGGACAAAATAATAAAAGAAAACGAAAAAATGTCAAGGTCACATTCAAATGATATATCTTTCAGTACTGTTTCTGATTTCATGAATTTTTAAGTTTTAAGCATTTGTCATCACAGGCGATATGGGAAAGCTCCTTTGGCAGTTGTGATGGCCCCAACTAGGGAACTTGCAAAGCAAGTAGAATCAGAATTAAAAGAGTCAGCACCTAATCTAGAACTTGTTTGTGTTTATGGAGGAGTCTCTATAGAGGCTCAAATTAGGCAGCTTCAAAGGGGAGTGGATATTGCTGTAGGCACGCCTGGTCGCTTCATCGACCTTCTTGAGCGTGGCTCGTTGAATCTACGCGAGGTCAAGTATGTTGTTCTTGATGAAGCCGATCGCATGTTGGCTGTTGGTTTTGTAGAAGCTATTCAGAAGATTTTTCAATATTTATCACCTCAAAAGCAATGCATGTTGTTTTCGGCAACCATGCCTAGCTGGGTTAGAGACCTATCTCGACAGTATTTGAAAAATCCTTTGATTGTTGATCTGGTGAGCAGTAATATCTCCTTAATGACATTTATGAACATTTTCCTTGTGTATATGCCATATGGTCATTGAAGCTCTATCATTACAGGTTGGTAATAACGAAGAAAAAATAGCGTCAGGAATCAAGCTTTTGTCAATTACGACATCCTTGGTTGCTAGACGCTCATTATTGGGTGATTTGATCAAAGTAACCAATGCTTCAATTATTTAGATGCTTTTATCAATTGAACATGTGTATAGGACCTTCAGCTTTTCTTTGTCTGTTGTGGCAGGTATATGGAAAGGGTTGCAAATCCATCGTTTTCACTCAGACAAAGAGAGATGCTGATGATGTGGCTGCCATCTTAAGTCAATCAGTTGGTTGCGAACCCTTACATGGTGACATCACTCAGTTTCAACGAGAGAGGACTCTGAAATCCTTTAGGGATGGCAAGATCTCTGTTTTAATTGCAACAGATGTTGCTGCAAGGGGTTTGGACATTTCTAACGTCGACCTTGTATGACTGTAACCAAATGTCATACTGCTTGATGAAATTGATAAGGATGGTTCTTATTGGTATGTTGAACATTTTGTGCAGGTCATACATTATGAAATTGCTAATGATTCAGAGACGTTTGTGCATCGATCTGGACGAACAGGTAGAGCTGGCAAGGAGGGAACAGCAATACTTATGCATACACCTTATCAAAAACGAACTCTTGATGTGCTTCAACGAGAATTGGGTTGCAAGTTTGAGAGTATAGATCCACCAAGTGCAGCGGACGTCTTGAGATCATCAGCTGAACAGGCAGCTTTGAAGCTTCTAAACGTTCATCCAGATGTTAGAGCTATCTTTATGCCCACTGCTGAAAAGCTTCTTTCTGAGCAAGGAGCTGGAGCACTTGCAGCAGCTATAGCTCATGTTTGCGGTTTCAAAGAGGCAATGTCTTCACGGTCACTGATCACACATGAAGAGGTTACTGCTTGTTCCTATCAAGTTTGTCTACTGAGTATTATTATTTAAAGTATCTTATGGAAACCATTGGTCAATTATTCTAACAGTTTTTCCCAGTGAATGCTAATGCTGGCAAATATTTAAAAGTAATTTACATAAAGTCTCCATGGAATTTTAATGCATACACAACTTTACATGTGAAACATAAGATCTTTATTCCAGTATTCACATGAATATTTACTGAGCTATTATTTCATGATTATTTAGTTTCAACTTCTAGATATGCACCTTGCAAGTGGTAGGAAGATTGGCCAATTCTGTTTCAGGAGAAATTAACAATTTGTATTGGATCCTGTCTCAATTTTGTTGTAACACTGCTCCAATTAGAAGCCACAAAAAGATAGCCTGGTGTAGCATCAATACAGAGATTAATGGTGTGCTTATATGTTTCAGGGACTGATGACTTTGAAGATCACATGTCCAAGAGGGCAACCCATCACATCTGCACCAGCTGTTATGAGAGCGTTATCACAGCTCCTTCCAGTGGCAGCAAACAGGCTTGGAAAAGTTTGTATGCTTAGTGATGAGGTGCGCTAGTGCTTAATATTTGGAAACTAGAAGATTTATTGTGAGGATTTGCGGATTACGTCTGACCTAGGATTTTCAAGGGAACAGGCTGGAGCTGTTTTTGATTTGCCTGCAGCAATGGCAAAAGAGCTTCTGTCTATGAAGATTGAGTCTGGTGAAGTCATTGAACCTTTAGAAAAGGTCCATGTAAAATTAATGGGATGCAGTGTTTGTTCATGGATTTAACTTCTCGTAAGTTGTTGCTTTTTCTAATACGCAATGGTATTTTCTATTTGCACAGCTTCCCAGCATTATAGAAGACCCATTTGGAAGTGATAGATTTGGTAGGCCACCTGCACAGAGGGGCTCTTTTAGTGGAGGGCGCCCCAGTGGTTTTTTGGGAGGGAGACCAGGTGGCTTTCAAAATCGATCTTCAGATTCTTATAATAGGCCTTCCACTGGCTCCTCTGGAGGTGATTTCTTTAGTAAATCGTCTGGGAGTTCTGGCAGTAGTGATTGGTCTCGAAGACCATCTTTTGGTTCTGGAAGTGGTAACTGGGGAAGCATGGATAGATCACCTAGCTATGCTGGCGGTTCATCTTCTAACAGCAATTATGCGTCCTCTAATGGAAATAGCTGGTCAAACAGGTGTAGTGATGTTGAATCTTGTTATTTTAACTTAAAAAGTCCTTACATAAAAGAATGCATGAGAATACATGTATAAGCTTTAAATTGAAATATATATGTTGAAACATGGGAAGCATATAAGGAAGGCTCTGAGGGTGGAGAGAACACAATGAAAGCTCCTTAGCTAGAAGCTATTATATATTACAGCATTGCTTGTTGAGATTTGAGAACAAAGCGTGATAGTAGTTAACAAGAACGCACATTAGCAAGATAAAAGGGAATTTAATAAAAAGATTAAATGTATTGAATTAGATGTAGTGATCTGGGGTCAAGACAATACAAATATTATTCTTAATTTAAGTGCTAGTCCGAAGAAATTGTTGTTATAGGCAGGTACGCACAGATCTGGATAAATATTTCCCCACGTTTTTATTATGTTTGAATATTTTTCTACTCTCGCACAGAAAGAATATGTTCTTCGAAGTATATGTCATGCTGTTCAATAAATTGAAAACTGACACTGTGAAGTGGCAACTGTATAGAGTTACAAAACTTTTACGGTCTTTATTTGTATGGTTTTATCATGATAAAAAATTCATGCAATAACTGAAAAACTGGCTTTAATATTAGTCTCACTAAAGGAAATATTGCGATAAGTAGATGATCCCACCATAAGTACTGAAAGAATCACTGGCATTGTAAGCCACCATGTAAAAGATGAACAAGTAAAAGGTAGCAACTTTGACAGGAGTTGAATTATACCAACTTGTTTTTGTATTTACTTCTGCATTT
>NW_028231517.1:0-12249 GCF_043228905.1 Azolla caroliniana | reverse complement strand
ACATTATTAACATGGAGGTGTAAGGTTTGAATCTTGCCCTATGCATTTATTATTTATTTTGACATTTTCTTCTATTTCTTCATATTTACTAAAAAGTTACTTTATAAGTTTTTCATGTAGTGTACAAAATACACTACGACAACGTGGGGATATTAATAGCTACACATGTAGATGGCCATGACCTAGGGCACCAATTCTGCATTGGTAAAGTTTTGGACATGGTGATGCATTAAGTCTTTGTAATACATCTATCATTGACATTAGTGAGGTGGATATTATTGTGTATGACTTTACACTGACAAAAATTGGATGTTTAAGGACGACAACGATAGACATAATAAAAGAGATATTACCAAGTCTAGAAGATATTTCAGATTGAAGGCGAACAAGATTTAGTGCACACAATTTGGCGACACCATTTGGTGAAGACAATGATTTAATTGGTACATTTGAAAATGAGGAGGAAGAGTCACGATTGTATATTAGCTATAGTAGGGATTCTCATGAAAGGAATGATGATAGTGATGCAAATAACTCCTAAATGTATTTTTTGTGCAACGATATGCAACAAATTTAGACAACATTTTATCAAATGAAATAGAAAAGTTGATTGTTTTGAAATCTTTCTCTTATGATATCGTTAGTATTTAAAATACTACTAGTTGTAATTTGTCCTTAAAAATACACAAAGTTACTTTTCGTATTTGGCCAAAATTTGACATTTTTCAATTTTCCAATTGGTGAAAATTTTAGCTTTTTCATCAAGTTTTCGAGAAATTGTGATACTGGTGTCAAGGTGTTTAGTAAAATGGCCAAAAAAGCCCCAAAATCAGATGGAATATTCCTTATCCTTCCATTTGTGCGCAATCCTTCCACTTGTGAACGTGAACATGTTTTTTGCTTTATTACTCAGAAGTTTGTGTTATTACATGTTAGTTATTATGGTGAATAGGTAATTTATGGGAATACTCAAAATTTTGAACTTTGGTTTCTAACGTAGTTTTGATTTGTTTTCCTTTCATATTCAATTTACATACGAGACAACCATATGAAACCATGTGCACAAAACTATGGTTCCAAGCCCATGGTTTTGTGCATGTCACAAAGAAAAACTATGTGCATAGAAACGATGGCTCCAAACCCATGATTTTTTGCATGGACAAACCTATAAAAACCCTAATACAGCTTGTGTAAAAGGGGGGGTCAATTTGGAGATCATCATCATCATCATCAATAATATATTATTCCTCTTGACATCTATCTTCTTCTCGAGTATAAAAATCTTTGTTCTTTTCAAATGTGATATTAGTTTCCTCGACTCGTACATACACATCATCGTCTTCTCAACAAGTTCGCGAATGTCCTCCCTGGTCTGTGGCGTCGGTGGTCCCGCTCGCACAAAGCACGCACGCACCTGCATTTTCACAACAACGGAAGCCGATGATGTTTCCCGAGCTAGCAGGCTTCACATATTTGGGCCTTCCGGCCACTAAATTTTGGCAGTTCGAACACAACTTGTTTTGACTGCAAGTCCTGAAGCCTTTGATAATGTACCTGGTTGATCCGCTTATGCCACAGGTCGATATCCGACTCGACCTTCTGATCTTTTCTGAACAAAGCGGCGCCGACATCATTGTTGTCGAGGGTAAACATCCTCCTGTCTCGGCGCCCTTGCGCGATGATCTGGCTTTCTTCCTCGATGAAGCACCCAAGGTGCGTAAACCGTACATGCATCCCTTGGGCGACAATCTATCCGATCGACACTAGATTCTTCGTGATTGTCGAAACATGTAAAACATTCATCAACTTTCCCTTTTGATCGACATGACTCAAAGGGACCTCTCCGACATGCTCGATCGGGTGAGGAGTGTCATCTCCGGTTGTTTCGGTTCCTCCAAATATGAGAACCACTCTTCGTGGCTTGTCATATGGTTAGATGCTCCGGAGTCAACATACCACACTTCCTCCGATGTGGAAGTGGTCATCTTCATCGAGTTCGTCTTATGTTTGATTACGAAGGCTGCCCTTTTCTGGTCTTTCTAGATCCTGATTTGTTTGAATCAGTGCGCTTCTTCCAACACTCGCTCTCTCGGTGTCCTTTCTTGCCACAATACCAACATTTTGTTTTGGTTTCCGATGCCGCCTTGACTCCCCCTACTCGTGGAGGGTCTCGCACTACTCTCGGCACTACTCTCGGCACTATCTCCATGCCTTTGATTCTACTCTTGTTGGCCGCCGCTATTGCGTGCCGAACCACCTCGTCCTCCACGCCCATGGGTCGATCTGTCTCTGTGTACATCCGACTATCCAATTGAGTGGTCTTGGACCCACTCACGTGGTTTTCTTCAACCATCAACATTGATTGCTAGTCAATGAAGGATGGTGGCTTCTCCCGGGTGCAAATCATTGTCTGGATAGGCTCGTACCTCTGCGCTAGACCACTGAGGCAGATCTAGACCATCTCTTCTTCATCCACCGTTACATTGATGGAACCTAATGCGTCACAGATCTCCTTTATCTTAGTGGTATAATCCGTAACCGACATATCCCTTTGTCGGATGTTGTTGAGCTCTTGTCGGAGCTGCAACATATAGGCTGTGGTAGTGGTGGTGAAAATCGTTTTGGGATTTTCCCAGGCCTCCTTCGACGTTTTCACATCTCTGATGTAGCCAAGCATCTGGTCGTGCACACAGGACACGAGCCAGTATAGAAGTCTACTCGCTCCTTGATCCCATGACAAGAAGTCCTTGTGTGCCGACTCCAGCGCTACTTCATTCGCTCCTTCGAAATAGATCTAGTAACCGTGTCCGAGCAGGTACTGGTGCATCTTGTGAGACCAAGATGCATAGTTGCCTCTGTCGAGCTTCTACGTTTGAAGCGGGCTAGCCGTTCCTCTGTCCATCTTTCTTCAGGTTGTTCTTACCCGGAAGTTAGGTTTTCTTCTAGTTTTCTCAGGTATCGTGTCGGTAACAGAGGATTTTCAACCCTTGCACTTTGATACCATGTAAATATTAGCGTGTGGAATCTAACAAACACAACCGCCTCTGTCGGATAGCAAGAGAAAATGGAACTAAGGTTTAATGGAAACTTCACAGAACACAAAGAGAGTAGAACAACATAAAACTCTAATTTAAAAAATACTCCAAGAGTCTATACATATAAAGGACTGATAGAAGTACTGACAAGTAGTTCAGTGCTCGTATAGAGCATCAGACACTAACTCCTCGGATAACTACATAATAGTCTAGGAGTGTAGACCTCCAATGGCCTACTGTTACCGATTAAGAACACTGTCTACGCTCAGTCCTTCGAGGTAGACCTCAAGGTGACCGTGTTAAAAGGAATAGAACCTTCGTACCGTAAATCGTAATGGGATACTCCCTCGTATCCTAGTAGCGTATAAGGGAGACGTCTACAACTGAACTCTTTAGGAAGTGCGCTGGGATCCGCGCTTACACCTACACCCTTACGATTAACAGTACGCAACAGAGAAACCAAGAATGCAACAGAGAAAGCCACAGATATGCACAGATATCCGAGAAGATAGTAATTTATTAGAAAAACGCTCTATACTCCAAAATTACACACTACCTCTTACAGAGGATTTCTGCCCTTTATATACACAGGGTTTTTAGCCGTTCACGCTTCCCGCGTGAACCATTACATTTGTTTGTTAACGCTTTAAACACGTTCGCGTTCACAAGTGGAAGGATCGCGCATAAATGGAAGGATAAGGGAAATTTTAGGGGTTTTTCAATGATTTTACAAAACACATTGATACCAGTATCATACAAGTTCAAACATACTATGAAAAAGGTTAAAAATCCACTATTTTCGTGATTTAGAAGTAACTAAAAAAAGACGAATTTCAAAAACATACATTCTCAATTTATATCACCAACTTTACAACCAATGTTATTTTATAAGAAACGATTTTTGGGAAATCATAAGAATTCAAAACACATGATTTTATATTACTCGATTTGTTACAAGCGGAATGTAGTTACACTTAATAGCCAAATATACATTCATGATCACTCCTTTACGGAGAATCACTACTATAACTAATATACAATGACGATTCCTCCTCATCATCCTCGGATGTACCAATCAGTGCATTATCTTCGTCATAAACCAAATGGTTTGACTCTAGATTATATGTAGCAGATCTCGTTTGCCTTTGACTCGAGCCACCTTGTAGACCTGGTAATTTTTCTTTTATTATATCTATTGTTGACTTCCTTAATCGTCCGGCTTTTGTAAGTGTGAAGTCGTACACGATGATATCCACATCAGAGATATCAAGGGTCGAGGTGTTACGAATGTTTCGCTTCCTCTTCCTACCTCCCCTTCTTGTTTGGCATTCAATCATCTCCAATGTATACTTACCTGTAAAAGCATTTGCACTTCTAGTGTTGTACCAATGAACATTTATAGACTTGATCGTGTTATCTATTTCATGCATTAGCACTTCTAGAATTTTACCAACCCAAAATTGGTGGCCATGTGAGTTCTCATCAGCCGGCGTTGCAATCAACATCCCCGCGGTGAGCTCTTGCAAATTTCCTTGCCATCTAGCTTCGGCTGCTTTGGTCATCCTTGGTCCCACATAAATGTCTCTTTGTTGTGGATGGACCAAGCTGTCATTAATCGCATTTACTAGTCGCTCCGGACTTCTATTTACGCGATCATGTTGCAGCGACCATGTGAATGGCGTTTCCAAATTCCAATTATCAACAGATACACAATTGTCTATAATTTCTTTCTGATCACTATAAAATACATCCCACCATGACGTGTCTTGTTGTGCGGCATATTTCTTGGCGGCCTCAATATGTTTTCTTTTTTCTTCTAAGGCTTGGAGCCATGACCGTTTTTGTTCTAATACCAAGTCGCTCTGCAACTGTCCTTTCTTCTCAATTGGCATTTGCTTAGCTCCATGGACAATTGTACTCGGCATACAAAGTAATAACTGGCAACCACCTTTAGGTTCCCATGTTGTAGAAGATGAATATTGTTTAGCATACAAAAGTGTAGAACCACTTATTCCATTTTTCTTTATCAAAAAAATGTGATTGAAACTTATATTGTTTAACTGAGCAAGCACTTTAACATTCCCACCACCCCCATCTAATATATATCTCTTAAAGTCATATACCTCCTTCAAGTGTAACACTTTTGGGCGTGGTGTATATGCATCACAAATGACATCAAATAGTTTAGGTAAAGTGAAAGCATCATGCCGAGACAACTGTCTGGAGAATGTGCTAAACATCTGATCTATATGGTCATGTGTGTGGCCAACCAAAAGGAAATTGACTTTCACTTTCCTAAACAATTCTAGGTTGACCAACATACTTAGATAGCCAAATACAGTTGAATTTTTGTTCTCTCTAGCAGTATTGTCCAATTGAATGTATAGAACAGGGGGGAAAGGTTGTCCCCAAGACATCAAAACTCGGTGAATCACTGTAACTGTTAGGTTAGGGTCATTGTGAACATTGGGGTAAGTAATGAAGACGTGAGGTCGAACAGACCTATTATAAGCCAAGCATCCCACCAAGTGCATTTGAACAAGGCACTCATCATTGACATCTTTGGGGAGCCTCCGCATATGCGGCAAGCATGTCTTCTTCTGGTCCATGCCATCTATCATTAAGCACATGTATTGTTCAGGCCTCTTCAAACACTTCTCTCTATGATGCATCGCCTTCCTTCGTTCTAAGGATTGTGCCTCGCGATGCTCTTGTAGTAACTTCTTACTCGTATCCTTTTCCATTGATGTCTTTGCACCTTTAGCCAAACTTTTAAGATTTGCACAAATGGAGCAATAACCCATACGTACTTTACGAGGAATAATAACATTTGAAAACCGAGCTCTCCATAATCTTGTGAATTGGCTATAGGTGATAGACTTATTACGTGAGCCCAACATTTCAGATCGATAGACATCATAAACTTCCCGACGGGTATAATTATCAGAAAGATGCATCCTACCTGTAGTGGGCATTACTTCACAATTTAACTGAAAGTAAGTTTTCATCCAGCCAATAGCTAGTCTTCCAATTGCACCTTTCATACTTGGAACCTCTTTACAATTGAGCATCTGATCCCCGCTAAGTAGACGTTGTTGTACTCTATGTAGCCGCATGTTACTAACACATAACACAATTTTGAATGCAACTCTACATATCTGTTGCGCATGGAAGATATAATACTCGAATGATACTTTGATCCCCGTACATTTGTCAGATACTAGTTGCATATGTGATCCGAGGTAAGTGTCTTGCTCATCACCGGTCATCGAAAAATAGTATCGCCTTAATTCTCGCAACTTTGATTTTCCAATCATAGACATACAACCACGGGCACAACATATTTTGTTGACATCAAATCCAATCTGTTTATCTGATGTCACCAAGCTAAATCTAGCCAGACGAATTCTTCGTGGGATTCTTCTAATATGCATAGGGCTCCCAGATTTCTCTTCCTGCATAGAGGTTGGTGTAACCTTGTTACAGTCTAATTCTCTGTTCTGACCATCGCCAATGTTATTCAATGTTTCCTGGGCACTTCCTTCATTCCCGGTATCTTTATTAATATCGTATTCTTCAATAGAGAACTCTTCACATGTGTCATTATTTGCATTCCCTGTAGATGAGCTCAGACAATATTCTTCGATAGAATTTGGTGAGTCGGTCGAAAGACAATATTCTTCAATCGAATATGGTGACTCTGTTGATAAACAATACTCTTCAGTAGAAAACGATGTGTCTGATGACAAACAATATTCTTCAATCGAGAACGGTGAATCTTCACTCATGGCTTAAGGTCTAGATAGGGCTCTCTAAGTTATACTCCTCTCTAACCATATACTCCTCCCTAAACATAAACTTCTCTCTAAACAAAAGCCAAATCAATAGAATGTCTATATTATGTAATATTCTATTAAAATACAATACATCTAAAAATTATTTTTAATAAAGTAATTTAACTTAAATTATCAATCATTATATAAACTAGATCTAAATGATGTTAAATCAAGTAAAATATAAAACTAATCATTAACAAGCCTTGAATATGTTGGATTAATGTTAAAATCATTGGCTAATTAATGACACCCATTTTGATATAGAACGTCTCACTCATTGATTCTTTAAGGCTCACCATTTTAATTATTAGACTTATCAATCATTGGTTAATTCATGCCCACATCTTTAATACATAACTATTGAGAGTCATAAAAATTTTTGCTTTTAGTAATCAATCATTGGTACATTCATGAACCTCTATCATTGTCTCCTTCATAACCTTTGAAGTGATTGTAGGTTGTTATGAGTATAAAAGATTGATCAATATATTAGTTTGACTTTGTAATCATTAATACAATCATAAGTTACTATAGTTAATGTGACTATGGTTACAAACTAACTATCCTCAAAGTTACCAACATTGGTTAAGATAACTATGGTTACTTTAACCATGGGTTCAATCCCTATAAATAGGAAGACCTCATCATATTTCACTCACCAGAGCGTACAGAGCATACAGAGCACTCAGAGCACTCAGAGCACACAGAGCACACAGAGCACTCAAGGCACAAAGCACGAAAGCGCGATCTCCGCCTCCACACAACACGATCAACCATGTCTTCCAAGAGAGTCGAGCGCGAGGAGTCCAGGTAGGCCTCTGACACTGTGGACATTTTTGTAAATATGTTTCGTTTCCCGAAAAACTCGATACGGCGTATCGAGTTCGTGTTTAAAAGGTCAGTTTTAAACACGAACTCGATACGCCGTATCGAGTTCGTGTTTAAAGTATAGGTTTTAAACACGAACTCGATACGGCGTATCGAGTTCGTGTTTAAAGTGTAGCCTTTGAGAGAGAAAAATCGTTTACGGGGTGGAAATGTTATCAAATTGTCTGTCAAAATCAGTCTTTCTATGTTGAGTTTACTTACTTCTAAACAAATACAAGCTCTAATTATAGGTGTTTTTTGACCTACTTTAGCTTAAAATAGTAGAAAATGATCTACAAATTGCATTCAATATGGCAAATTCTCATCAATATAGGTTTAGAATCTATATAAGTCATATCTACTATTTAAAAGAATATATAACCCGTTTTACTTATTACGATATATATTTTCTAGGTTGAATAGCCATGCCTACAATAGATTTTTGAATATGTTACTGCTCCTAGAAACTGTTCTTCATTATAATAACAACTTTAATCTACGTAACTGTCTAACTTATGTTATGGTGGATACTTTCTTAAATAGGTCGTTTGAGAATCTGTCAGACCGACCCGTGAAGAAAATTAAGCTTCGCATACAAGGTTCTCCAATCGAAGCCCAGACCAAGGTAACTCCGGAGTCCATAAAGAGAGGAAAAAAGCTTCTATTTAACGAAGAGACAAAATCTCAGCCCCATAGTGATGTAAGCCAAAAGAAAATTGTCGCCGCTACTGGAGGCGAAGACCTTCCTGACCGAGATCTAACGGACAAGGAATGGTGTATGCAATATATCGACTCAAAGAAAAAAGTCGTATTGTATACATCAAAGAAGAAGGGTGAGGGGCAGCTAGGAAAAGAAACTCCATTTATGTATGGCCGAATTCTACGATTTGACTACGAAGATGCAGATTCGGCCAACATACTGGTAATGATAGAGTGCTCCAAGGGGGTACGCAAAGTGTTCCTTTCAGAAGACCTTTTAGTAAAGGAATCTTGTGGGCCTGAAGTGTTCAAAAAAGCACTTGATAACTCACAAAACCTGATTGTTACCTTGAGGCCTTATATACAAGGCCATGTAACTCTACGAGATGAAGAGCCCTCCCACTTGAAGGCCACTAAAAAGGTATCCAAAGTCCAGTCAAGACCAGCCAAGAAGAAGACAACGAAAATGTCGGATACGGATTCGACAAGTGACAATGAAGAAGAGGATAATAAGGGGACGCCAGGAGCCGAGCTGGCCTCGGGTGTTTTGTCATCCGAGCAGAATAAAATAAGAAGAGAGTTAATGAAACGGAAGCTGGTCAGGAAAGGGCAAGTATTTAATTTGCCTATAACACACATCCATCGGCCCCCTATTGATGAAAAAACAGGTCGAAGACCACTTGAGATTAGAGAGCCTCATCGCATGCATGTTCAAAATCTCAAGAAAAAAATGAAAATTAATCCTCATGCCACAGTGGTGCCTTTTATTGTTATGGTGGATCCTGAAGAATGTGAAACCATTGAAGATTTTGATATTAGAAAGCATGATCAATATAATTATTTTGTCATTGGTGGATCGCATTCAGCAGAGGCACGTCGACAACTTGTCAGAGAACATCCAACCACTTTCTTCTTCAAGTATGCCGAGTGCAAAATATATGTTGGGCTCACAACCGAAGAGGCTAAGCTGTTGGCATGGGACCATAATAATGATAATGACTATAGGCAGAAAATGTCGTCTATTGAGCGAATCCGGTTCTTCCACCACGAGTATTTAGATGTGAAACAAAAGTTTGGTGTGAAGTTACATCCAGGCCTTCGACGTCAATGTCTGCATGAAGTCGGCATTGTGGTAGATGATAATGTTAGGTCCGATGGTCTTCGAAAGTATGAATCTTGGTTTCAATTGGCGTTTAGAGATGGAGAAGTATGGGACCTCCAAGATCAAATCTTCTCAATGTGGGAGAATAAGGAGGTAAAGGGTCAACGACAAAAGAAATGTAGGGTTGACCCTCAACTAGAATTAAAGTCACAAGCCGCCAAGAGAATTGACTTGACAATTGAAGAAGCGGCAGACGACATGAAGCTGTCTCTATGGAGAGCGATGCAAGGTATTAAGGACGAGCAGCTTCTTGTGTCCGTTTTGTCAAGGGTTGTGGCGAAAGATTTAAGCCTTGAAGAAATGGTCACCGAGTTCAATAAGTAAGTCTTTCAAATACTGAAATTGTAGTCTATCTGGTGTAATTCAAAGTTCTAATCTTGATTTCTAATTTTACAGTCATAAGGTGTACATGAAGATCCAAGAAGTAATGATGAAACAACTTGGATGTATAACTTGGGAACAAGTGACCGAGGCGTTATCAGAGTATTTTATTGCATTCAAGGATTGGGTTAGTATTGATATTTTTTCATTACCCTTTCATCATATGTAGAGGTTGCGTAATAATACCTGATGTCCTATTGCTTCTATTAGAAACCGTGTCGAGGCAAGAAACAAGGAGAAGTTAAGGATATACACGATTTCCCTACATCCTTCCTTGCACATCTCGAGCGAGCTAGAAAAGAAAAGGATCGTCGCTTAGTCAAGGCGTACGAAATGGAGGAAGATGGCTCGTTTAAAAAATTTAGCCACAAGAAAGATATTACGAGAGATCTTTACTACAATGTGGTTTGCGGTGATGTCATCGACTTGATCCAGAAGGTGCCAAAGAAGGAATATACGCTAATGATTGCGGATATTCCTTACGGATTTCGAATGGCTGGGTCATCATACGACGATGAACCGTTTAGGTTTAAACAATTGGAGAAGATGGTCAAGGATTTCGCTGAGCTAACGACCGCATCCTTGTGGCGAATAGTTGTCTTTCATAGTATGGACCAAGGGTACTCGGTAGCTCAAGCTTTGAGATCTCGTTGCCATGGCATCGAGAACCTTGCATGGTAAGGATTATTTATAGGTGTCTTTCATTATATTGCAATTCTTAAGGTTGTTGAATCTATTTTTAACTCGATGAATTATTTTTTATAGGATCAAGACCAATGTAAATAGAGGGCCAACTTTTCGGTTCGTTAATGCCATTGAATACATAACGGTTGGCTACTTCGATGAAATTAAAAAACAGAGAATCAAAGAGCATTCTAATGAAGTGGGAGGTTCAAATCTGTTGGTATATCCAGCAGTGACTCGGAAATTGCGACATGTCACCACGACAGAACGGGGACTTGTCAACCCATACCAAAAACCTCAACGACTTATGATGCGCTTGATCGAGATGTTTTCTGTCGAAGGAGACTGGATATTAGATCTCTTTTCTGGCACAGGTATTCCTCGAACTAGGGTAACGATCTTGAGATAACCAATCCCTTTTTTTTCGTTTGACAACTAAATCTTCTTGTTACTTACATCACAGGAACTACGTCAGCATGTGCATTGAAGCTGTTTAGGAATACAGTTGCATTGGAGAAGGACGAGGACCAAGTTATATTTATTAATATGCGGATTAAGGCTTTGTGGGAGTGCCCAGACCAGGATGAGGAGGTCGGTGCAAAGAACCTCGCCAATACAGAAAGGTTTCAACCCGCTTCGCGAGAGCCTATTCCTCCGTTAGCCGGCGAACCGGGAGAGCTAATAGAGCTTGATGATGAGCTTATAGAAGATATTTCGTTGGCCCGGCTAACAGGGGAAACCAATGCACGTATAGCCGAAGACAGTTCTACACAAGATGATGAAGAAAATGACGTAGATGAATTGATTGCTATGTAATAGACTCTATAAAGAATATGACACTGACGATTTGTTAAGATTTCACATTATTAATACAAATTTTGGGTTTTACCTAGTGGATTCTATTCTTTATAATCATCTATATGTTTCAATTTTATTTTTATATACCTCATTAGTAGATTTATGATATTGGTTTCACCGCGTGCATAGCTGACTACCAAACTTATGGAGAAACATGAACTAGCTTAAATGGAGGCTGATTTTGGTCCAAGCTAACCTTAACAGAACATGGCCCTATAATTATTGCCATGACTGTCCATGTTGTTATTATGGATCTTTGTCTTATATTGTTAAAACAGGTCTAGTTTCTATTCCATTGCTGCTTAGATTGTGTAGTGTGTTGATAATGGTTCCAGTTGCGTTATCGTTCGGAGTTTGATCTTGTGTGAATCACCTAAGCAATAGAGTAGATCAATTTTAAATATAGGTATGAAAGCCTAATAGGTTTGTTATTTCCACGACATTATCCTAAAGTTCACTGCCTTACATTGTGCACAATTATATACACATATGGTTTGATCCCATATGAACAAACTGAGGAATAGATTAGATCAACTTTTAATATAAGTATTGAATACTTTAATAAGTTAGTTATTCCAATCACTTATCCTAATGTGCACTATCCTACATTTTCGACAATTACATACATGCACGTATGGCTCAAAGTATAAATTATATCTCATTTTATTAGTATGGATACAAGTACACCTCATAATTTTGTAAAACCTACCTAATTAATATAAGTCTT
>NW_028231516.1:0-12276 GCF_043228905.1 Azolla caroliniana | reverse complement strand
AGATGTCATGGAAGAAAATTGAGGGGAGGAATGTATACATTTTTGACTTGACTCAATCCATGAGAATTGTGTGTTTTTCCGATTCAATTCTCTTTTCTCTCAACTTTGACATAGTCACATTATCTCTTTTAACCTACCACCGATTATAGAGTATAGGGAAAATGTATACTGAATTTGGTTCTCCTACTTGGGGCAGTATCTTTGTAGTTCCTTTAATATCTATCTTCGAAGTGTCGTAAATATCATCATACACCCTTGGTTCAAGGGTCTCCAAACGCTTTTATTAAACTTAGTGTTATAGTAACTTTTATCTAATTTAGCTCTTGTATTGGTATCTTAGTTTTCTTCATTTCACATCTTCGTAGTATCATTAATTTCAATTCCTTGATCAAGATTTCCTTGCTTGTACTTAACTTTAAGATAACTTTCTCCTATAAGTAACTACTATATTGTAATAGTAAACTGTTTTAATGGGATGACTAACTTTACTTTCAATTTAATAATTATAACAAACTATTTCAATGGAATGAATAACTTTATTGAATTTATTTTTACTATTTTGGTTCATTGGTAATGCCAGTATGAACAGCTTTTCCTAGCTAGGACCACATGGCTTTTCCATCTTGGACCACAAGGTCATGGATTGACTAAAAAATGTAGGCAATGTTTTGTTTGTTTTATAATACAACGGATGTACAAACGTGCCATTTATTGACATATTGGAGAAATATCACAAATATTCAATGAAAGCACTTGCTTTGCATATAAAGTTAATTGTGCCCGTATTATGTCTGGTATATTTCATTTTTTATTGATTTTGGCTTCTAACTGAATAGATAATGTGGTGAGTTAACATATTAATCATGATTGGGGATTACATTGACTATGGTGGAGGATTAATGTTGCCCCACAACTGATGCATGATGGTTGGAAATGAAATAAACTTTTTGGTAATTCCATTATGAATGTGTCGTAAGCCCAATAGATAACATTAATTAGTCAGCAAGCATTATAAGAATTGATGATCAAGCAACATTACATTTTCGCTATTACTCATCCATCTTCTTCAAACTCTATTCATCCGCTTATTTAGAATTTGATGGGAGTGGACTTCAAACTTTGGCAACATTACATTTTCATCTTCTTAGATTTTAGATTTTAGATCATTAGTTGACTTATCCCAAGCTTTGAAAAGAAGTTTAACTCACACGTTCATTTTCTTTATAGGTATAAGTTGTTGCAATGGCTTGAAAACTCTTTGTACCCAAACCCAAACCTTCCCTCCACTTGCAAACAAAAAGCAACAATTAACCACTAAATCATGGTTCAATGTGTGACCAAATAGATTAAATAAAGTAAGATATTTGCAATCCTAGGTTGCATGTACTATTCATACTTTCACAACTTAAGACAATATGATTAATTTGAACATTGCTTATTTACAGAGAAGCCCAAGCCAACTATGAATTTTCAAATATGTCAACGTCGAGTTTTGTTCACCTTTCAAGTTTTATGCTTAAGGAATGTGAATTTTGGCTTGGGTTGGTGCCTTTAGTGTAGAATTTGGGCCCCTGATTAAGAGCACCAATGAAACTCTCAAATAATGCTACAAATAAAAAGGTATAATGAATTTGTAACTAATTATGTAGTGAAGAGACATTTTAGCTAACTTTCATTAGTATTGCCTTGAGGCAACGGTAATGTTTCACTTTAGAATATCAAGTACTTACGTTTCTGAAGCCTAACATAAGATTCATGAAGGCAATGACTTCATATTGTGCCATTTTGCATGTAATGACTAGTTTCTTCCCTTGAGACTCTTCAAATTGTTGTTCTGCAGTTCTTGTTATTTTCTTGCATACATAACTTCACACGAGATTTGAGCATCTCTCCCATGCACAATTTTCTTTGTATATGGTATTTCATTATAGTGTTGCACAATCTTCATTTCAATGTATTTCCTCCCACAAACAAGGATATCCAGTTCATGTTTAATGGGATGGAATATGAAAAATATATAATTTTTGTTTTCTGGCAGTAAATCCATAGCATTCTCATAAGTATAGAGGTAACATCTATAGTGTAAATAAAACACATAAATCTTCACACAAGATAACAATATATAATCTAGCTTCGAATGAATTGCAGCAGATATCATTATGGAGTATACTAGATTATTACCCTGCTTCACAAACTTTCAAAATGTTTTGCTTCATATAGTGGAGTTTAATTGGATCTTAAAGAAATAAAATATCTTAAATGTCTTGACCAATCACCTGTTCGGAAACACTTTTTGAACGCATCTGCAATCTTTATATACCTAACCATGAACAAATAATTCCAGGACCTGATGCGTGTCAATATGGATATCCCAGTACCTTGGGATTTTGTGTCAAATTATTCTTACCAGAAAATTGTCACCAACGTACATCCTCATCATTGAGGTCTTGTGTCTATAACAAGTTTAACCTCTATTAAAACATCCACACTTCCAATGAACCCATTTATTTTCATTTCCCTTTTCTTTAATATGGATAACTTGCTTTTACATCTTCCTGTTTTGGTTTATTTGAACACTTCAATCACAGTAAATACGCTGATTATTGCTTTGTTACGCTATTGAATATACACAAGAATATTACTGTCAACGAATTTCATTTTTCCCCGAGTGGAAACATACAATGAGAACATTTGCCAGAAACAAACTGTTACAGCAAGGACATAGCACGTAACTTTTATCTCAAACATATAACCTAGTGATATAAATCATTTTCTTGCATTATGCACAATCTCCCATAAACATCACACAAGTACTATGTTCCAGATGCAAACATAAACGTGTCAATTTTGTATTTACTATGTTCCAGAAGCTATTAAATTCAATCAATTGTGATATGCAGGCAAATAGACTTCCATCACAACCTCAGCAGTTCATACTGATACTAGTATGACTTCATACTACAGAAGGCCCTATAATAGCAGAGAAATTCAAAGCTGAATCATTTCCAATTAAAGAAAACTATTGTTTACAAAAATGAGACCATAAACATGAAAAAATCTCAAACACAACTGTCTACATGTCAGCATAAGCAATTAACATCTCCCACTCAATTATCAATTACCAATGAGTTAAAGCTTTAAAGTTTGTACAAGGTTTTAAATTCTTTATTAACACTAAACTTCCCCAACCTTTTGTGACAGCATAGACTAAATTTACTTATTCATTTGTAAATAAATTGATATATATAACTTGAATTGCTAAGGAACCAGAAAGGACACATACATTTACTCACTATTTCATGGCCAAAATTTACGTATATTATACATCTCGAAAAAGTATGCACCAAAGAGAATTCCCTCAATTTGGAAAACCCGGATATATATATATATACATACATCACCACATCAAAAATGACCACCACCTCGAGGTTACAAAATCCTCAGAAATGTGTGAGCATGCATACTATATGCATGTACTTCGAAATCACCTGAAAATGCAAAACGTTCCATAAATACTTCCAAACTTTTTCCTAAATCCAAAACAAAAACCAGTATCCTTAAGTAAGTGCACTGACGTAAAGCTCTCAGAACTTCTGCACAAAGGGAAGATTTTACTTTTACCTAATGGAAATATATTTTCTTTGGAAAAACTATTACATACATAATATCCGCACTGGCTACAAATCGAAAACAAAGTATTGAGTCAACTAAGTATATAGCAGAGTTTCCATTTTCGAAAAAAAAGTAGGCACTAAATGAGCTATGTTCCTCAAGCACGGCTTTGAGAGAGGGGAAAGACACTTATGCTATCTATGCACAATAGAACTGATTGACCTTCAAACAACATTTCAACATATATACCTATTTCCAGCTGGTATTCCTATTCAATCAAATTCAATTAATCAACTAAAGAACCAGTCCTGGAAGAGGGGCATACCTTCTATTTGAATCTGCTTCAACTTTCCATTGAATAGCTGGCTTAGGGTTTCAGCCAACAGCAACAGAAAAAGATTCATTGAGGCGGCAAACATACGTTTCAGCCCTCCCATGAAGCAATCTGGTGATCATGTTACAATATCACTAAATAGATAGAAAACACATAAGAATTATATAGCCTTTCATGTCCCTTACCTTGAACGCTGATGAGATTTGGGGCTACATCGGTTTAAACAGCATTGAAGAACCCTGGAATATCATCATTTGCACTTCTGATCCGAATTGCTGGAGCTGTATTTTACACAACCCAGGAATGGTAAATACAAATCCTCATTCATGTAGACATAATGTTCATATGGCAAAAGAAGATTGCCTGAGCGTCTTGCAACTTAGAAAACGCGAATTTATTGATCCAGATTCCCACTGCTTCTTCAGCAGCTGGCAAGACAAGGTACTTAACTTGAAGCGATCGTAAGAGTTCCTCAATTCTTAACATCAGAATTTGAAAATAACCCTGAATCACACATAGGAAAATCAACATTTCTATAATGCACTGAGCTCGATCATTTCATCCAGTCTATCAATCAAAATATGTTCCAAAATTACCTGTCCTCGATTTGCTTCAGATGTTGCCACAAGAGGCATCTCTGCAAACTTTTTTCCGAAGACACGAATCACTGCAGCTGAAACAACTTCTTCCCTATACCAGAACTCAAATAATTAGATCTACAAAATTCACGAACATATATAAAGTATAGAAAAACCTCTGCACAAACTGCTAAAATATATATGTACTTTATAACTCAAGACATGCAAATGCAATATCAACTGCATCAAGCCTTCATTGTAGGGACAAAATCACCTATGAATAGAAGCAGGCAAACAAATGGACTGTTTCATGCACCTCATCATGAAAGAATAGAACATAGAATCATTACTCCAGGGTGAGTGGAATATAGTAAAAGATAAAAAGCCCTAAAACCATGAAAAGAAAGCTAAAAGAAGCCCACATCAACACAAACCAAGATTTAGCATCTTATGAGTATTAAAATACGATCATAAAAAGTAATATACTAACTTCCATCTGAGAACTGCACAATACATCCCTCGAAAATCTTGATCTCTGGTGCTTTGACTGCAAAATGTGAGTACTATGTATTTAGCATGGATAAAGCACAAACAAAAAAACTAGATTGTTTGCTCTAACCTGTACACCATCAGAGAGATTAAGTCCCGTCTAGATGTAGCATCTATTATTGGATCAAAGCTCTCCTGCAAATATTGCAGCCATGTTCAAGTAAAACTCACATAATAAACATAGAATACGGCAATGCAAAGCAAGTAATACCGAACTGAGAATATCTTTGCTACTTCAGACAGTGTCTTTCCATTATTGGGGTCACCTCTCCGTCCATGAAGGAGTTGCCACGAGAAATCTTGGCATTGGGGAATCACTCGTTCATAATTGGCTTCATTTTGATATCTCTTTTTAGCAATTACATTGAGAATATCGACCTCCACGGGTTCAGAACCACGAGAAACAAGGCCTTCCAAGATATCGTGAATGTTTTTGCATTCAGCACAGCAAAACCACTCACCTGGAGGCAATTCCTGTAATTCACAATCAAATGGTTCTCTTATTTTCATGCAAACTATTAATAAATAAAAATGCAACCAAGCGCAGGTAAGACTGTAAGAATTGCAAAACACCTGTAAGTCAGCAATTCCCTGCTCTTTCATGCAGCCCACGTGATATTCTCTCTCACACTGCAAGAATTGCAATAAAATAAGAACTAACAATCTCTTTTTTTCATACTAATATTTGAAATCATGGTACTTACTTGATCACAAAGCATTATGGTCTTAGCACCAAATCCTGATTTCAGAAAATCACCATTCCTACACAAATATCAAACTTCTCATCAAATGCCTGCAATTTTGCAACGTACGATGGCTTGTCATTTCCAGTACAACTTATGTCACTTATAACATGTTTATCATGTGTTTGTGGCACTATCGTGCAATAATATTAAAGATCCATGTTATCTTCATGAACCTTGATTGATACAGGTGTTTGTATGGGGAGGGGTTATATCCAGTTAGCATATTCCTATTTTATATTAACATTTAATATTCATATGGATATCAACATCCACAAATGCTATTAGGTATGTGATCTATCATACTGATTTTATAACTTTCTCCAAGAAGTAAGATATTTCCATTGGTTTTGTTTTGAATTTGGAAAACTTCTCGAATTATGATGCTATGTCATATCTTACTCGCCTCATCAATGTCCAAAGAGAGGTGAAGTTCAGATATCAGCATCCACAAATGCTATTAGGTATGTGATCTATCATACTGATTTTATCACTTTCTCCAAGAAGTAAGATATTTCCATTGGTTTTGTTTTGAATTTGGAAAACTTCTTGAATTATGATGCTATGCCATATCTTACTCGCCTCATCAATGTCCAAAGAGAGGTGAAGTTCAGATATCAACATCCACAAATGCTATTAGGTATGTGATCTATCATACTGAGTTTATCACTTTCTCCAAGAAGTAAGATATTTCCATATAACATATACAAGGCGTACATGATAATAATATGCACACATATACACAAAAAGGTACACCAATAAAATACCAAATAATCATGTTATGCAATTTTTCAAAGTTCCATTTAAATTTTGCACATACTACATCACCAAATAGAGAATGCATGTCATCGAAAATTTGAATTCAGATAGAGGGGCACTTTACTTGCAGAATACACAGCCCCCTAAAGTGTTTTGTGATGCCTTGACAACACGTTGACATCGCAGTGATAACTTCTCTCTAATCGACAAGCTAATGGATCTCCCACAGCCTCTTATAACCTTTGATGTCTGATTTCTCTCACTTTCACATATGGAGCAGCACAAGACATCTCCAGGAATGCTTGAAATACCAGCACATTCTGCAAAAATTAAAGGAGAAAAAACAGATTACAATTTCATTCATATATGGCATATAAAGAACCATAACTACACAGAAAAGAAAGAACCATCCACGGTATTAGCATCCAGATTGCAGATTTCAGTATCCATGCCCACTAATGATATTTTTTTAAATTATCTTATCAGAAGTCTGTTCCTGTTGTAGGATTCATCAATATCTATAATAAGATTAACAAGTGGAATGCAATTTAGTCCATTTTAGATGCCAAATATCACAAAGAATGAGTATTAATGAACTAGTTCAATAAGCATCCAAATGCATTGCACGACATGGTTACCAAAGAGAAACAGAAAACAGCAGGACGATATTTATAAATTAAAAGATTCAACATAAAAAAAGCACAGTACTTAAAGGATGACATATATGTAGATAAAAGAAAAGGAAGAAATGAGCAGAATCCTAAAATCCAATATCAATGAAAAACACTAAAATATAACATTTATAAAATGTAAATGCAACCTGTAGATTGAGATGGAAATGGAAAAACAATATGAACATAATAAAAATTCTACCTTTATTCCTTGGATGCAATGTGCATGAATTCAATAATATTAAACCACAAAAGATGGCTGAGAAAATAATGATTGCGTAATGTCTGTCCTAAAAGTTCTTAGGCTAAAACTTTGTATACACTCTAAATCTCTAGCATATATATTACCAAAATGTGGCAGCAGAGAAAGGAATCTCGGCACCTGTGTTATGCAAAGGACTCATAATCTATGACCATATCCTTATCATGTAATAGAAGCACCAAAGTATAAATCATAAAAGCAAGCATATGCTTATTCTCGATATAATTGAAATCTACACACTCTCCAATGTGCTAGAGCTAATAACTGTACATACAAATAGATGATCCTATACATCATTCTCACAAATCAGAAGCAGCATCCTCAGGACAAATTTGCTAGCTTTTTCTATTGTACAAGAATAATCTTATCAAATAGTTCTTAATCAGATATATAGCTGCTTAGATGAAAAACAGTGAAGACAGAAACTATGTCCCAACTGGATCTGATCATACCAGTTCCATAATATACAATGGTGAAGAAAAAATAGGATTAATCCCTTATCATGTTTTCTGAACCCTGACTTAAATATCACATACTCTCAGCTCCTGTTCATATGTAACCTCAGATGGTCCAGAACATATAGTACAAGGAAGATATGATCAATAACCAAGATTTCTAGCTTGTCTAGCTGCGACAAACTCCATATTCCAATCTAGCATTAAATATGACTGGGGAAGAATTTCAAGACACTTCTATGTCACAATTTGGGCAACAGATTTAAGTAGTTGCTCAGCTAAGCAGCTTGTTAAAATTCACATTGAATCAAGAAAGGTGTAAGTCAACTCGGTTTCATGCTATATCTAAAGACATTATTCCAAAGGGAAGTTGGCCTATAGTTGTCACGTAAACTAGTTTCAGTAAAAAACATGTTGATTTCCTCGGCAATTTATTCATTCTTTCAAAATTTTGAACATAGATGTTCTTCTCTCATTTATATTTATATCTTTTCATTCAGAAAAAAATATTCAATCGCATTTATGAATGACTGGTGGACAACCGCTCAGAGAAACTCCAAATTGAATTGATTATAACCAGGTCCAAGCAAAATCATATAGGCATTATTTACCTGCATGGTAAGCCCTGGGGCATGTATTACAACCAATGAGAACTCCACTGTCACCACATTCAGCACAATAATCATTCCTATCTCTTGAAGCATTAATGTCTCTTGCGTTTTGATCCTTAGCTGAAAGAGTTAGTGCATATTCGTGCAGAGATTGTCCATTGGAGAGGAACATGCTGATGTATCTGATATCATAATGGTATAATTAATAGATTATACCCAAGTAAATTACCCAGCAAACAAGGCATGATGGCTTACGCATTCCGACGAGAAGCCCATCCAGCATGAGCTTCAAATTGTGAGCAACTTATCTGAAAAGGCATTACAAAAGTGTTAAAAAATAAACATGTGGATTTAGAATTCATCCGTAGCCAACAACTGACAATTTATAGATCTCACCACTTCATTACAACAGCCACAACAGATCCCATGTCCCATTTTTATGCCAGTCAAATAACACTACAAAAAAAACTAGCCTTCAGAAGACTTCACACGCCATCAAAAGCATTCAAAGTTATTAAAATATCTTGTATAAGAGAAACTCAGATAGCAGCTTGGACCTGTCCTTTAACGTAGTAAGAGACCTCGGTTCCATCTGACAATCCCCCGGGTAAAAACAGCATTTTGTGCCGACTTCCATCCCTGAAACCATTCTCTGATTAGAAGATCCGGAAGTGCTACTAAAAATGTGGATCATTTTCTATTTGTATTACTAAACTAGAGAAGACTAACTTAAAAAGGTAATATGGCAGGGTTAGTCAAACAGCTAGTTTGCGAATCTAATGAAAACACAGCTTCCAATGCTAGTAATAAAATTGATATCTCAAGAATCTGATGGAAAAACAGCTTCAAATCCTGCGATGTTACCTAGCTTGTGAATTTTGTGGTGTATGGACAATCATTTTTGAATCAGCCTCATTCTTCAAGTTTAGAGGGCCTGAAAGATAGTCCTCAAGCCAACAGAGACAAATGGACTTATTGCCCAATTACGAGTCAATTAAATAAATTATAGAATCTAGAGGACATTTGATCTAAATTACCTGCATTGGAAGAGGGGCTTTTCTTGCGAAAAGCTGAAACAGTAGTTCTTTGGCGCCTACTATTAGTATCTCCTTCAGTATCATAACAAGCTTTACGAACTTTACCAATGCAGTTTCCTTGGTTATTGTTCCTACCATTTCTTAGAACGTCCTGAAGTGACTTCCCATTTTCAAGAAAAATGTAGTCACTAGGATGTCGTGCATTACTCCCCGCATGCCTCTCGAAGCTCGAGACATTCACAATCTTTACGAGAAAAGAAGAAAAACAAATAAAGAATGTCAATAAGCCTAAAGTCATGGTAGAAGAAGGTAAGTCATTGACGTAAACACGTACATTTCTTCCTCCACATATTTTACAATTGCATAAAATTCCTCCTCCTTTGACCACTCCAGTGAGAAAAATCTAATTCAAATGGTATTTCATAACCATCATTACATAACCTGAACATAACAAGAAATTGATGTATTCATTTCTGGTCATAAAAGCTTACTTCATTTCCTCTATATTGATAGTATACACGGGATCCTTCAAGTAAACCAGATGACAAGAGTGCCTTCGCAGTGGTAGGTAACTGTTTCATGGTTTTCTCTTCATTATGGTTACTTATGACTTCCTCATTTGTCCCACCATTTACATTGTTTATTTGCAACATTTCTTCCCTTGGAAGCTTGATTTTTAACTTTATTCCACTAGGTTGAGTGGGGTGCTTTGGTGAGACACAAGAAAAGTCCTTAGACGCATCTGACGATGTTTGATAGGACGGACTATCATAAAGCTTTAGCATGTCATTATGGGATGCATTTACGTCACTAGAAGGTCTTCTAGATAGTTCCAGTGATGCTTGAAAGCTTTCATCTGTAATAGAATGACGACAAGGGCTTCCACAATATGAAGTTTGACCCTTGTTACAATGGACACTTGCATCAGTCTGACAATCTTTAGATGTATCAGATGAAGTTTGTCCATGTAGATCAATAACAGTTGACTGAATGTGAGAATTAGAAATGCCTTTGTCAGTGATTTGCATCTTACAACCAGAATCTGCTTCTTGATTAACATCTCGACGTCTCCTTGAATATCTCCGTGAGTACTGATAGGAGCAAGAGATAGCGAGCTCACTATTTGAGAACTCTTCATCATAAAACATGTCATATGTCAAAAACCTTCTAGAATCTTGAATGTGTTCCAATGATGGAACTGAAGAAGCGCAAACTGCAGAATGCATGTCGCTAATACCCTCTTCTTCGCCCTTCTTCTCCTCTCCCTCTCCCTCTCCGTCTTCTTCTTCTTCTCCCTCTTCCTCTCCTTCCTCTTCATCACCATCAAGCTTATCTTCTCCTTCTTTGTCTTTATCTTCATCTCCTTCTCCACCCTCTTTATCCCTATTTTCTTCACCAACATTGTCAGTTTCACCAGCTGCATTAACATCTCCTTTGTTTCCAATGGCTTCAGCCCTCTCCTTTTTAGCATGCTTATTTGCATTACTCTGCTCATTTTGGCGGTCTCGTCCCTCCTTATCTTTATCAGCATCCTTCTCTTCAACTTCAATGAAGTTTCTGGTTCCACACTCAAGTCTCTTGGGACAATCCCTACAGCAACTAGAAGCAAAGCTGATCTCTTCAACAGACTTATTAAAACTACCTTGACAAACATTTTTGCATCTTTCTTTAAGAGTAACGAGAACATTTTCTTCATCTCCACAGACCTCTCGAAAACCTGGACCTCTTTCTTCAAGATTAAAAATTTGGCTCATGTCACCTTCTCGACAAGCGTCTTGTGAATCTTCACATCTCTCCTTAAACAGAGAGATGAGACCCATTGCAACACATCGGCAAGGAGGAATGATACCTATTTCTTCATCTTGCCAAGCCTCCTGTGAATTTTTGCACCACCCCTGTTCAACATTACCAATGACACCCATTGCTTCATTTTCGCAAATCCCTGGTAAATATTGGCACCTTTGTTCAAAAGGAGTAACAATATTCATTGCTTCACATTGACAAACCTCTTGCAAATCTTCACACCAATTTGGAAACGGATAAAAGATACCCAATTCATCTCGACAAACCTTTTCTGAATCCTCACACCTCTCTTGAAAAGGAGTAAAGACACCCATTTTTTCATCATGACAAACCTCTTGTGAATCCATTGTCCTGACTTCAACTAAGTAGCCACCATGTTCGGATAATAAGACATTGTAGTTCAACGTTATTAGAGCAAACCTTTCCAATGAGGTTGGCCCATAACTGACAGAATCTTCACTCATCAAAGCTAGCTCCTGCATTTGAAGTATAAATACCATAAGATTCTCTTCCCCTCCAACCTTTCTTTTCATGTTTGTATACGGTGAAGCTGCTTTCTCATAATTGCACCATCCAAAAACTTGCTCAAAAACTCCATCATTGTTTTCCACATTCATCATTAAACGATGTATCAGTAACTTCGCCCTAACATTTTCTTATCAAAACATTGACTTTCAGCATCGAGTAACTCGGCCCTAACATTTCCTCATAAAATATTGCCTTTCATCTTTCAGAATCAGCTTTGTCAGGAAGAATGAAACAAATCCTGAAAGGTGTACATTTTACTTTTGGGTTCAGTGTCGTTAGGTTTTCCACTGAATTGGAAAATAAAAATTAAATCCACATTTAATGAAGTACGTTT
>NW_028231515.1:0-12283 GCF_043228905.1 Azolla caroliniana | reverse complement strand
GTAATTTCTTTATGACCTTTGTGACCCTAGAGGTTGTGGAAAGTGTCCCCATGGTAGGTCTGGGTGTAGAAGGCATGGGAATGTGTGGCTAGTTCGGGACATGATAAAGTCTCTCTATATATGTGTGCCAGTGTTGGGATCCTCAATGGGTGGTTGTGGTCTTGGTTCACGTAGTCTCTTCCATGCAGTGGCATAATCGCTACTCACGAGCATATGGTAGAGTTCACAATATTGAGATGTCTCCCACGCTCGTCTCTTACGACATGTCATCTTGCGCATTTCTTTGCAAGCATGTACTGAGGTAATAGTACCACTGAGTCACAATACTTTAAGTAGTCTATAAAAGTCTTTACAATACTCATCATACCATCTATTTTGTGGCATAGACCTTATTCCTCCCTAATTGGAGTGTTTCGTATATGGGAAATTGTTAATTGTTGCGGAGTGAAGGATGTGTGTGAGTTCCATAGTAAGGTTTTCTAAAGGCAAGGCGGAAAGAGAGGAGAGGATGGGCCTGAACATGTCAAGAGTAGATGTTAGAGAGTTCATGTGGAAAATGTATTGTGGTGTGATGGCTTGGTTGACTAGAGTTGGTGGCGTTGGAGATATCGCATTTTAGCTCAAAGTATAAGAAGCTATGGTCCACACCAATAGGACATTGGCCCACCCGGAAGGAGTTAATAATGTGGTTGGTTTAATTAAATTAGTTCCAAAGGTGGCATCTCTAGAGTAATTTCATCAATGGAGACCAATTTCTTTGATGGGGGGGGTTGTATAAGATATTTACAAAGGTCTTGACAAATAGATTACAAAAGTATTTGCCAAAGTTGATACATCCCACCCAATATGGTTTTATTGCAGGCAGTAATATATTGCATAATGTTTTGAATGTTCAAATGGCCATGGATTATGCTCGAAACACTCATCAACAATTGATTATGGTGCAATTAGATTTGGAGAAAGCTTATGATCATGTTAATTGGTCCTTTGTTTCTAGGTTAATGCCTACAATGGGCTTTGGACCTCGTATGTCTCGCCTCATATTTTTATTAGGACAAGATGTGGTGTCTCGAGTAATGCTTAATGGGGGAGTTACATAAGATATTACCCTCACAAGATCCGTTCGTCAAGGATGCCCTATTAGTCCATTGTTATTTGCTATTGTTACTCATCCCTTGTTAGTGATGCTATCCATGCCTGCAACAAATGGTGATATTGTGGGTCTACACTTTCCGTTTGGAGGGCAACTAGTAGCACAAGCTTTGGTTGATGATTCTTTCATATTTCTACAAGCCTCACGAGAGAATCTTGAGAAGGGGATGCTTGTATGGAACCAATTTGCATTGGCTTTTAGATTACATATTAATTGGAGGAAGTCTAGTCTCATATCATGTACTGAAAGGGATTTGGAATGTTTAGGATGGCAAGGATCCGTGGTGAAGAAAGACTCTATTTTTTGACACTTGACCTATCCATTAGGAATGAATGTTACAAATGGTCAATTGATTGAATGGATGTCTAGTAAGTTGAGGGATAAGTTCATGTATTGGAAGCATAGTTCCTAATATTCGCGTACGTCCAATTTACTGGACGTACGCGAACGTTTGCAAACGTACGCGTATGATACGCGATATTCGTTTGGCTTCTTTTTTTTTTTTGACTTTTTTTTGGTTTTTTAAATTTTTGATATTCATAATATTTTGTGAATAGAAGTGACATCTGACACACATACACACACACTCTCTCTCTCTCTCACACACGAGAACTAACAGATTTTCTCTCTCTACAAAATCTAGATATCTAATAAACATATTACATACTCCCTCACACAGACAAAACCCATAGCTCCTCTCTCTCTCTCTCTCTCTCTCTAGAGTCTAGATATACACTCACTCACTGTCTCCTCACACATGCAAAATAGGGCTTCTCTCTCTAGACCACACACGCTCTCTCTCTCTCTCTCTCTCCCTCACACACACACACACACACACACACACACAATGTACACCATATACACCATATGTATATATAATATATCTATGTACCGCGTATGGATTTCAATCATACTTGGAGCCTTTTCACGTATGAGTATGATACGAATATTGGCGTTTGAGTATGACACGAATGGGACGTATGGCTAGAACTATGATTGGAAGTCACAATCTTGGCCATTTCATGTACGCTTGAAGGTTGTACAATGTATTATGGAACCCATGATATTATATTACTTGCCATTGTTTCCATGGACAAAGAAGGTTTTGCATTCTATTTTGCAACCTCTTCGATATTTGTTGTGGAAGAAGAGGGATAAGATGTGAATAACTTGGGTTGCATGGAATCATCTAGCAACCCCTAAGCGCTTGGGGGGAGCTGGAATATTGAACTTATCTAAGCACATGATGGCTCGTAGATTTTCATTATTACAAGATATGTGTTCAAACTCATAACCATGGATATCTATTGTTCAATATTTCATTGAGAACAAGGGTTTAACACATGGGAGGACAACGATTAAGGCTTCATGGTGGCAATTACTGAATGGATGTATTTCACTTAGGATTCTGGGCTCTACACGTGTTCAACACTTGGTTACCTCATGGCAAGAAGCACTCCTGTTATGTGTATGGAAACCATCATCTAGTAGAGAGCATTGTAATTCTTTCCAAAAAGAGTTGCTTGTGTCTTCTCGGTTATTATGTTGGTCAGAAAAGGAGAGATTGCGCTCTCAATTTAATCGTTTTTTTCGTTTGGGGGTCAAAGAGGTGGGAGATATAGTCGAGGCTCCATCTCAAAGAATTTTGGAGTTTGCTGAAGTGCGACAATTATTACGAATTCCGCCTAATTATGGGTTTATTTGGCAACAACTACAAAATATTTCATTGATGCAAGGTCCCTTACCTCTACAAACAAGAGAACAACCATGGCTAGATTGGTGTTTAAACATTTATGAGATATTGGGGATTGCGTCATAATTAGAATATGAGCAACACTTTTGTATTTGATGGTAGACATGGAGTGAAATCATATCTACGAAAGTTGAAGGGAGTACTAATGTGGCCATTTTCTTTATTGGAGCAAGTGGAAATTCTTTCCACGGTGGAGTGTTCGTCTTGCCTATTGGCAATTCAACATGTTCCACTACCCATGCAGTGTAGTTAGTGGGTGACCATACTCCATTGTCGCACCCATTGTAAGTAGTGTTTTTTACACACATTTTTTTAATATAATTGTGTGTTTTCACGAGAGAGAGAGAGAGAGAGAGAGAGGGCCGAGGCCTAGTTCAGTTGGTAAGGTTGCCCAATGGAGACCTAGGGCTAGTAGTGTAATGACTTACCACTAGGGTAATGTAATTACGATAAAAGAGAGAGAGAGAGAGAGAGAGAGACTAGATTAATCATCTAAGGTTTTCATGAGAGTCCTTATTGGCATGGCCTTCTAGGGTTATTATAGGGTTTTCATGAGATTCCCGATTGGTCCTCTAGGGTTATCCACCATTGGAAAACCAAAGAGAAGCTCTCACAGGGGCATGTCGGGGAAATAAAGGGAAAGTCGAGAGAGGGGCATTTTATGGAAATACAAGAAACCGGTGCGCGCGCGAAAGGCTTTTCTTTGGTTTTGTTTTTGTCTCTTCTGTTCATATCAGAGAAAGGAGAGGGAAGGAACAAAAGCTTTACGATACAGATTAGGGTTCCAATCGTGGACCAGATTAGGGTTTCCTTCTCCCTTCGTTACTTCTTCTGAGTAAGGGTTTTGTTCTTCCTTCCTTCTTCAGACTAGCGGTTTCTTTCTTTTCCTGAGCAGCGGCAGCACCACCATAATCATCATCATGAGGTCCATTTTTTCTTCCTCGTCCCTCTCCATTATATCTGTATGTTATTTATGCTAAATCTCCTTGAAAAACTCTTTGTTTTCTGCAGTGGAGCAAGACCAATGGATGAAGATCAGGTATGAGCTTTCGATACACTCTCCCTTCCTTCCTTCCTTTTTTTTTCCTTCTTGTTTTCTATGTTTTATTATTTCTTTCCATCTTCTCTTTCTTCAACCTTCTTTGTTTGCCAGAATGCATTTTAAAATTCTGTTTTTTTTTTCCCTCGGCTTTTCCGTCATCAATTTCCTTTGACAGGATTTCCTGTCTTTCTTAATCAGAGCTCTATCTTATCCTCGAAGAAACCCTTCACCCATCACTTTCGTTTTTCAGGATTTTTGTCTTTGCTTCTCTAGATTTGTGACATCAAATATTTAGCTCAGCATTCGTATGCAGCTTTCTCTCAGATACTTTTGGTTCCTGAGTATTAGTGCTTATTTCTCGATTGCGATTTCGTAATCAAACTTTTGTTGTCATTTCTACGTTTTGCAGGTTTAAATTCATCACTTTGTTTCAATAACTTTTTTGATCATCTTCGTTTTCTCAGAATTGATTTCAATGCTATCGTTTCTCAGTATCTCTTTCCGTCAGATTTTGTGTATCTTCAGATTTCGATACATCCCCTTTATTTCCAACTTTCTCTGTTTTTGTTTCTGAGATTTGGTACCCTTTTTTTCTGAGCAGTTGTTTTTTTTTTCCTGAAATTTTTTCCTTTGTGAAATTTGTTTCTTTATTTCCGAGAATGTGCGTCTTTACTTCTCTGATATGTGTTTACTCGTGTTTATTTATCTGGTTCAGGAGAAGAAGGAAGATGAGTTTAACACCGGACCTCTTTCTGTATTAACAATGAGCGTAAAAAACAATACTCAGGTAAGGATAATCGCAGTTACAGTACATAGAAAGACAATAGGGACATACTTCCATGCACCTCTAGGCGAGCCGATATGGACACAATGATGACGTTAAATTACTGTGTAAAACAATACTCTTAATTTCACTCTTACATGTGGTCTGATTTTTGTTAGGAGTTTTCATGTGCATATTCACTTTCATCCATGAAAACTGACCTTGTTGTACTGAAAAATATTGTAAACCTTTCTGAGAAATAATATTCGGAGGCTGACCCTCTGTGCTCTGGATCATCCACCCGATCAGAATAACAATATCTTGCTAACTACCTTCCTTTCCTCATACTTAGAATGCTGAATCAGACTATACCCTTCAGATGTGGGAAAATATGCATCACGGCTTGCCAATGAATCTTTTCTATATTTGTTGTGAACTTTGCCAGCACATCAACTTAATAGGCTAAGTATGGTTGAGTACACTGGTGCAAGAATGTTTCAACTGTAGATAGATATTTGTTGGTCCTCCACCTTTTTTGCTCCTAAATAAATTCATTTTCTTGATGTTGCCCTCTGTTATTAAGGAAGCTGGTTTACAATATTTCATCTTGAATGCCATATTTCTCTGAGTGACATATATTTCTCTGTCGCGCTGATACACCTCATGTTGCAGACAAAAGTGGAGCATATCCAGCCTGCCATTAAATTCTTGAACAGAATGAGGTCCCATTCTGTGCATCTAAACAGGACTAAGTTGTCCATGTATAGCACAAGGTTGCCCACACTACATCCATCTGCCATACTTTCCAGTTCACATCATGAACATTGGCAGTTCTGGCGAGATCTTTCCAAACCTTGCAATCTGGGTAAATAACTTCCGAAAATCTACATCCCCTTCTTCACAGATCCCTTGGCCACAAGTCTTGCATTGTATATGGTCATAGTGTTGCGTAAATCACAGGATTTGTTTGCGTCCAGGTGAGACCAGGGTTCTGAACTAGGAGAGATTTAGACCTGTGATCAGAGCACTTACAGAAGTTTGCATGTTTATGTCAACATAAAAAAAGAGATTAAACCTTAGTTAGAAAGATTACAGACTGTGCATGAACAGACTGATACAGACAGACTGATACATCAGCACAAATGGCTGAACTACAGGATGCTTAGATCGTGGAGCACCCCGAGTGCAATGAAGATAGACAACGAATATGATGGAGATACACAACCGTGTCCTTCAAAGTGAGCAGATATAGATACAATGATGTCCTTCAAAGTGAGCAGATATAGATACAATGATGTCCTTCAAAGTGAGGCAGTTTACGCAACTAAAATGGCCCATTATATATAGCCAGAAAGTGGATGAAGACTAACCACAATATGCTTGTGGATCCGTTGGAGTTAATAAACACCATGGTAGGCCTATGCATCCAGCATGTCTACTGACGAAGTTCAAGTTGATATTTTTCCATGGTGCCATTAGGAAGCTTTGGGCTTACCTGTTGAAGAGCAAGGAGAAGGCATCTGATTAAACTTCTCTTATTTTACAGTTGGTTGTGGTAGACATGGAGAGAAGATTAAACTTGAAAGCTCTCTGATTGGACTATGGAATGCAATTCAATTCAGATGAATTTCATATCTATGTGAAAATCAAGGAATCTCACGAGGAGTTAGTCTGACTAGATGGAGATGGAGAGAATTTAAATTAAAAGCTATCTGATCGGACAATGGAATGCAATTCAATTCAGGTGAATTCTATATTTTATGTGAAAATCAAGGAATCTCACGAGAGTTAGTATAACTTTCCCTAATGGCTAGGTTTGTGGGTAAGGCAGTTTATCTATGAAGCTTGCTGGATCCTAAAGGTGGTTTAGTGAGTGATTTGAGGCTTCATGTGCCAGGGAAAAACCAAACTAGTTTTATAATACCAGTTTCCCTCTGGGCAATCTGGTTGCGGTCACTTGCCCATCAAATACAGAGGAAAGGGAACTCCACAGTTATTATGGGAGCGTCTAAGGTTAATCTGCCTTTCAAGTTGGAGGGCTTCTGGGGTTTGATAGCTTGGCACACCACCCAATTGCAGGTTTTAGTTCAAAGTTCTAAAATCAAGCTTCAATGGTAGATTGACAGAAGCTCCCAACCCTGGCCAGAAAAAGCAAGAATAACTATAATGGAATAATTCATTAATTCTGTGACCAAGCTCGCCCACTAAGTACAATCAAGGCATTTTTGGCACTATTGGCAAAATTGTAACTGTTAATCTTTCAAATTTACTACCTATGATATATGAAAATTATAAACTATAGAATTAATTTTCGACTTCCAATAAATTCCTGCACATTTTTCTTAAAAACAAGTAAAATTTTTAACATGAATAAAAACAAAGAAGGAAGTCATTGCCAAAAACTTTTGTTATACTCATAACTAATGATTTGAGGATTATTCACTGCTGTTGTGAATTGTATTTGAAAATGCAGGTTTTGATCAATTGTAGGAATAACAAGAAACTCTTGGGGAGAGTGAAGGCTTTTGATAGGCATTGCAACATGGTGCTTGAGAATGTGAGAGAGATGTGGACAGAGGTGAATCACTTAATTCTTTACAATTTTCCAAATTTTATCATATTGATTCACAAATGTTTAAATTTTTTATGTTACTTTTGCTTTACAGTGTTAAATATTTTTTTTGTTTCTACAACGTTCAAATAGTCTTTTGTTTCTTTATATAACGTTCCTTTACACTGTTAAATTTTATTATGCTTCTTTATAATATATAGATTATATTGTGCGTCTTTACAATACCTAAAATTGATTGCGTTTCTTTACATTCTTAATTTTTTAATTATGTTCCATTACAATGTTTTAAATTTGTTATGTTTCTTTATTGTCTCAAATTTCTTATCTCTCTCTTAAGTGTCTTTATTTATAGAGTTTATATACAATCATGTAATATATTATGATCCTTTAACAGTGTTCCAATTTTATTATACTGAATGCATCTTAGTCGTGTTTTTTTCGTTTGAATCTACTGTTTTGAATGAATTTATAATTAACTGTTTCGTTGCTTTCTTCTTTTGGTTTTATAAGCTTTAATGTTTCTTAAGCCTATGGTATTGTGCACAGATGCCAAAGACAGGGAAAGGGAAAAAGAAATCAAAGCCAGTAAACAAGGATAGATTCATCAGCAAAATGTTTCTAAGAGGAGATTCTGTTATCATTGTGCTGAAAAATCCAAAATAATTGCAATGAAGATTCCTTTATAGATGGTTAGACTTTGACTTTTTTCAGAAGACTTGTATATTGTATTGCACATTTAAAATCAACGTCAATTGTTTTTTGTTGTACAATTCCTAAAGGTTTTTATACTAGCCAATGATATTTTTAATTATCATGGTGCTTTCATTCCTGCTTGTACCCTTCTTACTTTTTTAATGATTTGGTGATACTTTGAAATATTCAGCATGTTTCATTGTTGTAGCTTTTGAATCTAGAAGTGAGGATTAGGATTGGATTTATGCTATTTGGTTTTTAATTCACGAAGTTGGCATTTTAAATAGCTATAATAGAGATGGGAGTCACAATGGTTCTCTTGGTATGGTAAATTATGGTATAACTGTAGTTGAAATTTTGCTATTTTAATTGCAATTCATAACTAGCTGTCAACTTGATAAGATAAACGAAAGGATTATCAGATTTATGTCGTTAAGATCTTGTATTAAGTGATTTGCAAATGAATCTAGCAATGTTCCAGATATGTAAGTGTAGATCTTTTTCTGAGCAACAATCCCTTGTAAAGGTGCTTATTAGATTATGTGTGCAAGGAAAAGAATAAGATGAAAGAAACCCATAAAATGCATGCATAGCATTCAGGATTATTAAAATATCAGCTGTGGTGGAGTGTATTTTCGTATATCTAATGACTGATTATGCTTACTGTTATTAACATACTCAATATGCTTGAATTTGGAAGCAGAAGGGACGAAATAATAGATGTTGATGGAGATCAAAGAAAGGAGATCATCAAACCACATAACAGATCAAACTGGTAGAGTTAGTAGAACGGTAAAAGCTTAAGGAGAAGCATAGGATCCAATACAATGTGGTTGAACTTAGTTTAAAGAACCAAATTTTTCAGTGTGATCAATGAACTTTCCAATAGATTTGAAGCAAGGATATCAGAATCTTTTAGTTTTTGTAGCATTTAGTATTACCCAATGCATTAGAATGGGAGATTTCGAAGTGATAAATCAATGACTAATAGAAAGGGTAACACTAGACACTATTTTTGCTCATAATTTCATCAAAATATTGTGTGAAACATGTATATAGAAATGAATTAAGTAAGCAATATAGGGATGTCCATGGACAAACCATAGTTATTGCTCTCTTTTTGAGCTTCATTCATCAGATTGATCATAGAGTACATGGAATGAAGAAATAGGATAAGTATGGAGTTTAGATGTCAGAAAAGTTGTATGGTCTAGTTTGTTTGAAGATATGACTAGTCTTAACTTCACTAAACATAGAATTTGTGAGATTCCTCTCTTCGAGATTGTTGTATTGCAGATTGACTTAAGTAGTGATTGGGTATTACTATTTAATATTCTTGATGTTTATATTGGGAAGGTTACATATGTATTGCTTGGTCTATACATTATGCTTAGAACTTGATTGTGTTGTTGGACCTTGACATGAGACATCCATTTCATTGATGTAACTCTTGAGCAATGAAAGTTGTAAAGCATAGCAAACTGTGTATCTAAAACCTGGGGAACATTCAGCTCTCCTCTTGTACTGTATAAATTCCCTAAATCCTCTAGGTTTGCAAGAAGAAAGAATACATCCTTAGTTTTATTCTTACCTCGGACTTGGTGTTGTATTTGGAATACTAGAGCAATAGTGTCTTCTAGTCATTGTTTTCATATAAGTTGAAGCTTATATTCTTTGGTGGGGCCTTCGTAATGCATCTAATTGCAACATTTATTGCATACAAACATAACTCTAATGCTGATTCTTCAACATAATTTGGCCCATATGGGCTGCCATTTAGCTTTATCCAAGCTGCAGTTATAGGAAGTTCAGGTTTATAAGCATTGACAAACAGATTTGCTTATAGTGTATTTTGGGGGTCCTACCTCAAAATGGAGCAACTACAAGTTCCCGACTCTTGATTTCACAATGCATGTGGTCAAAGATTTGATTCTCCTCCCACTAAAATGGACACATATGATAAGGAGAATCTAATCAAATGAAGATGCCTTGTTGCCCTTCAAAATTGAACCACTACCTACAAGTTGTGGCCTAATGCTTAACATGCACATTGTCAACGATTCTCTCCCCCCCCCTCCCCCCCAATAAAAAAAACTAAAATTGAGGTGCGATAAGGAGGCTCCATTTATCATGGAGATGCATTATATATGCCATCAATTCATTTCTTTATTATGCACCTCCATCCGTCATGTTTTGTTGATTAGGGAATTTATGCTATTTTTTAGTTCACATTGTTTCAATATTAAATCACTACTAAATGGAATGCAATTGCAACCTTTTGTAAAGTAATTCTCCACCTCTAGCATGAACTAGATATCGTTTTTCATATTTCAAGCAGTCCAACAGGATTTTCTACATGCTCAATATATTCCTTCGCTTTTCCTAGAGAACAAAAATAGATGATTTTCTACCATATATGTTTATACTTGGAGTCTCTCAACATACTCAAGGGATAAGAGGAAATCACAACTACTTGGAAGTTTATGTGAAGAGAACTCTCAATAAAATCATCATTAGTGACATCCAACATAATTGCAAGGAAAACTATCAAAGACGAGTGTATCAAGAGATATTTTTCTCCAATGAGCTTGAAGGGAAATTTGACAAAAATGGATATATCAAGAGTTTATTGATTAGTATGTGGGCTTTATATAAGGTATATTCATATTTCCCATCCACTCGACCAATCAATCTTTTTGACCTTGTCAAGATATGGCACAACGGTAAAAAGTGGCTATGTCGTTGAACAAATGGTCATTTGTATATCATTATTTGACTTTTGAATATATACAAACAATTGGAGACTCTAAATTTGAATTTTTTTTTGTTACTTTAATGAAAGATATACATTCAATCACCTCAATATGAAGGATCACCGAACGTATACATTATTATATACAATTGATTGTCCTAGGCTCATGTAATTCGTAGGCAAGACAACATATAGATTGAATGTAGAAGTTTTTCTGAAAACAATTTAAGTTTTAAGTGATAGCAACAAAGCACATTCAGTAATTAACAGAGTTAACAATAGGTAATGAATCCACACTGTGTTGCATCAAATTGTTGCATGCTTGTTTTATATTGGTGGAAGAGTAGGTAGAACATTAAAACATGTGATCTGATGCAATGACACTTCTGTTAACTAATAAATGATGTTATTCCAAATCTCTCTCTCTCTCTCTCTCTCTCTCTCTCTCTCTCTCTCTCTCTCGATGCTATTCAATGCTATGGTGGTCCAAGTGTTGCTTTACGAAGTAGAAGTGTGGGATGGCACTACCTCGTTTAGAGCATGGAATGAAATAGAGAAAATCCAAAAAATATTCTTACATAGACAATTGGGAGTAAAATCCTCAACATCCAATCCTATCGTGCAATTAGAAGCAATTTCTCAGCCCATAGAGGCACTAGCCATGCAAAGAGTATACAAGTACATCACAAAAGAGGCACAAAGTCAGGAATATGCCTCGCCATAGAGAGCCGAAACAAGCTTGGAACATGGGATCCAAAGTACAAAAAACTAAGAGAAAAATCCTCTCAGGGGATGGGTGCTTGACATTATAAAATGGTTTAAGAGATGGGAGTACACGATCTATTGGAACTCTCAAGTGATGCTATGAAGTATGTGATCATTGAGGATAGATTACTATGAGGCTCTAAGGATGAAGTGGCAAGATTCCATAATGTCTAAACTGGAATATTATATAGCAAATCTTAACCCCCAAATTGGCAAGAACGTATCCAATCGCATCTCACTACCCCTATAAGCCCTTGCTCTCGGAGAGTATTAGGACTTCTTCAAAAAACTCGCTCACACAAGTTAGGTGTTGACTCTTGAGGTAGTATCATGGCATCCTCGCCCAAATATGTAGATATATGCAAGGTATGCAATGAAAACCTAGTGGAGGATGAATATCACTTACTTATCACATGCTCAACATACCGCACGAGTGTGAGTGTATATTATCCCTAACCGTTTCTGTTCATCACTTCAGTTTGCAAAGTGAGAATTTGAGGGTTTTTTATATTGGTGAAGATAGCCAACAATTGTAGACCTTGTGTGCACAATGCTGACTTGATTTGTATGATGCACTGATCCCAAATGTTTGTGCAAAATACCACAAAAATTAAACATTATGATTGGAGGGCAAACCACCATTTGCCAAACTTAATAGGAAAACCCATATTCCCCAAAGTCACTAACTCGGATAACAAGACATGCTATAACCCAAAGCAAGAAATAGTTCAATAAATAACAATTAAGGTTTAATATTAGAACCACTTCTTGGCATGCAATTCATCACAAT
>NW_028231514.1:0-12287 GCF_043228905.1 Azolla caroliniana | reverse complement strand
ATTTTGATTCAATCTCTATAGCTCACACTCATTTTTTTGTTCTAAAGTGAGGATGATAGAGATGTCTTGATTCGCATCCCAAAAGTATGCATGTGATACAATGCAAATATTGCAACCATACTTATGTTGGTGGTTCACAATGGATTAGAGTCCACTTAGTAGGATTGAGAGTGAATCAATACATAATATAGACCTTAGTCAATCCAATCCAACTTTGAGAGGATTTACCATACACATTTGATTGAATCATTCTCAAATGCGAATGCACATATGATACGTATGGTTCATTCTATGATCACAATGATCATGGAAAAATGTAGGTAATGTGCTACATAAAATGAGGTAATGCTCATACAATGAATACATAACATGTTCATTAGTTCAATATAAGAGGATGAAACATTGTAGTCATTAGCTAGTAGTACTTTGACACAAGTTTGCTAAGAATTCTACAAATTCACGTAAATACATCATTACACTACTATCAAATTCAATATAAGGGGATGAAACATTGTGGTCGTTAGCTAGTAGTGCTTTGACACAAGTTTACTAAGAATTCTACAAATTCATGTAAATACATCACTAAACTGCTATCAAATACAAATTTCCCATAGTGTTTTCATTGTAGCTCAGTTGTAAATATACTTGAATCTGGTCCATTTCAATCACTCTACAAATCTCCCATTAACAGATTTCTAAGAAGGAACACATGTTGATAAAAAAATGTGTACAAATTCAAGAAAGGGTCAACTTCCAAGAATAAAAATAGGTTTCAATCGAATTTGCATTTGCAACATCCAATGATTATATTTCAGTAAAAAAAGGTTTCGATAAAATTAGGACATAAAAAGCTTGGTACTTCAGTAGAAACATGTTGCGTAGCTCTGCTTTTATTTGAGCTTAAATTTGTAGCACCTTAACAATGCCTTCAATTCAAAGAAACAAACGCTCTCACAATGGACGAGTCCAAAAAATAAAGGAAACGATGCCACAAGATGTAGAGGATTTTAATTCCTATTCACGTCAATTTAAGATATTTTATACAGGGCAAAACCAGTATAGACAACATTCACATTGAATCTCGAACTTCAGGCTTAGACCTAACAAAAATATACAAACTTTCTATGTTCATAAAGCCAAATTACTTGAAATTTAATCATGAATTGTGCAAAAGCAAAAACAAGTGAATACCTAATCAAAGAAACAGAAGCTTGCAATGGAAAACAAATTGCTAATTAGTATTGCTAAGATTAGCATCAATATCAAAAGATGATGGCAAATAAATAATGAACCTCACACATCCATATACGCCTCTGATGTGTGCCCCCTCACACATATGTCATGAGTACCTCCCGCATGATATGAGCAGCTCTTATGTCTACACAACACATATATACATAGCGCATTGATCTTATATGGGAAAACGGAAGGTTTGCAGCTAATAATGCAACAATTTTTATTTCTTCTGGCTGAGGCCACCAAAAAACTACATAATAACCTAGTGTACAATTATCTCAAATTCTCTCTTGCCCAATGGGAAGCTGGTAGCCAATCCCTGCATCTCTGATCCTACAACGCCAGATTTCTACAAAATACCACAAGAAATTGTTAATGAACATGAACTACTAGGAAATCCAGATCCACATGCAAATATTATGATAAATTGTGATAATCATGCAGCTTTACTTGAAAGGATGATATGTAGACGTTATCAATTCAGAATCACCTGAAGAGTGCATATAGAGCAGTTTGATGCAGTTTTGACTGTGTAAACTCTTAGAAAAGATCGGTGTAACAAAGAAAAAACACATACTCTACAACATCTGAGAACCTAGGATGTGATTCGCTTGCCTTGGAACTGTTCTTTAGTTCCCCACAAAAAACAATGTAGTATGTCACTCTGTAATGACATTTCCATATCTTTGTCTTAAAAACTCATCCAATTCTCCTGGCTTTTGCATACCAGAAGTATCAACTGCATCAGAAGGTAATGCTCTGATGCATGTAAGAATGTATTGTATATCATGGTACAATCTGATCCAAAAACAATTCGGTCAGTGTGGATCTTCCTAATTAAGTGGGTACAAAAAAACATGAGCTTGGAAGTTTACCATACCTTTGTTTAATATTAGAGCTACTCAAGTCCAGCTTTGAGAATGATTCCGAAAGATGGGAGTGGAATACTGCAACCACTCGCCTGTCATCCAATATGATGGTTAAGAGAAATTTTCCTTTGCAGAAACAAATAGGTATGCTTTATTTTACAAAAGTATAATGTGGCAAAGGAGGACTTACGAAAAGATAAATTTCACATCAGCTTCTGGAAGTAGCGGAGAAAGAACACGATGTAAAACACCAACCTCCTGTTTGACACATATTTGACATTGATGCATAGCGTTAGCAGCATTTCAAAAACATTGAACATCTCTTGTTACACAAGCTGGCATTTGCAGACATAAACATTAAGTACCTTAGTTACTGCACGGGCAAACTGACTTGGTTGTGCATCATTGTCTTCTGATCGCATCCATGTTTCGACTATTTGTGGAAATGTCCGTAGATGTACCATCAATCTCTCCTTCATGATTTGTACTAACTTCAAGTGGATCTCATCCCTATGCACTTTGTAGTCCTGAAAACATTTTGCAAAATGCCATGTTGCATTGTGAGGTTGCACATTCAGAGAGATCAAATGCAAACCCATGTATGCATCTCATTATTCAAACTGATTCATGGCTTATGCACAAAATGTGATTATGCTTTTTTTGTATACATCCTACAAGCATATGCAAAATCATAAAGAAAGAAAGGTGAATTAACTAATTTCCCAAAAACACCTGTTTTGCATGAAATGAAACTTTTTGGGCCATCATGAATTTTTTCAATTTAAACGAAATTTCTAATTAAATGTAAACAAAACTTTATTTTATGATAATTCAGTTATTACACTAGGCCATTGCGGAGTAAAACGAACTGGGAACAAGTAAGGCCACAGGTGAATATACGAAAAAGAGATGGCAAAAGACTTTTAAGAGGGAAAAATGCTTGTAAGTACAAAAATAGGTTACATCTTAAAATATTGTCTCCGAAGCAGTTTCCATGTCGGGTGACAATGGCCTTTTTCTGTCTATGACAAGGGTGGCGAGGCCATGGAGCCAATGGGCATTGCCTATATGCACAACACATTGCTATTGCCCAATCTATTCTACCCCTTTTTCAGTTCCCTGGTTGAAACCCCAGCTATGTGACCCTTGATGGACTTGTAGCATGAGGTGTGATGGAGCCAAAGAAATTTGTGATAGTTCTTTGTTAAGGAGTTGATGTGGTTGCATCGTTGTTCTTCCAACAACTTCTCTCTATGTCCCTTGAGTTCTAGCAAGAACAGTCCCAAGCATTGTCGGTCTTCACATTCCATTATCTTGCAGTGGATCAAAGCCTTATTTGAAGAGGCAGTGGTATTTCCCTCCTTTTTTATATAAGAACAGTTGATATATTGTGATAGTGATGTGTGAACACACGTATAGTTGGGGTTTTTTCCTTCTTCAGGAGTTTTTTACCCTAGCACATAAGCATGACACTTACAAATATGGACTGTTGTGGTCTTCTCCCTTTGTAAAATACAATCTCTCCAATTTCTGATGTTTACTGCTGCTTTTGTGTTTCAATGACAAAATCCAATAGTTGGTGTCAGAGCAGGTCGTCATTAATGCTTCTGTTCACAGTCTCAGCCTACCTGCAGCATTCTTTGTTCACCTCAGATCGGTGCAACCAGGTTCAAACCAGTGAGCACTCCTGCTATAGTCAACTCCACAACTGAGCTACACGTCTCATCGTCTGCTAAAAGTATAACAGCACTCTGCGAGGTATTTCTGCCCCAACCCTCTGTTGAAATAGTCTTTTTTCCGTTGGGTTATTTGATCAGTTGGTCACTTGCTATGGTTAAAAACAATGACATATTTTGGATGCTGGTTGTTCAGGTTAAATTGGATGAATTTTTTGTCTGGATTGTAAGGGAATCAATCATGTCCTCAAAAGATGTCCTCAGCTATCTCCAAGAGATGCAAAGGTGGACGCTAGAAGCATCAACTTCTACAACTTAATCTGTAAATCTTGTTCAAATTATGGCTGTTTTCTGCTCTTTGCAGTTATGGCCCTGCTTCTCATGAGCATTATACGTCTCTAGTAGATCCAGATGTTTAGTACTTTGATAATGGTGTGAACCAAACATATTGCCTCGCAACGTAATTTTCTCTTCTTCACTTGAGTCTGCCCCTATAAGGAAAAACTGTTACATATGTTAATTGTATCATATCCTCTGATGGATATTGGTGAAATCATGCTTTCTGCAGTAGATGGTAGTACTTTCAATATTGCAGATACATTTATGCACCATGGATCAAGAAAAACTATTGTAAGTTCCAACACTGGCCAAGATCTTGCAAGAGTTATTGATGAAAGATGTATTGTGCATGATCTCTCTCACGGTGATACCATCATCACATCTTGTATGCTTTCCCGTGGGTTGTATAAGCTCACAAATTATAGCAGAAATATGGTGATTTAGCCTGGGAAGTAAATGATTCACAGACTGTTTAAAGTTTGCTAGTTTATTGTGGCTGCAAAAATCCAATCTGGTTTCCTCTCCACCTAAACTTGAGGCGCCATTTAAACATGTGTGTGAAGGCAGCATTTTGGGAAAAAGGCAACTTTTTCATTACCTAGAGATGGTTCAGTGAGAGCTGATGGTAAATTGCAGCTTATTCACATTGATTGCAATCACAATCATTTAGGAACTATCTGTATTTTGTGACCTTTATCTAGATATGCTTAGGTCTAATCCTGTAAGTCAAAGTCTGATGTACTTTTTCATGCTTTCAAATTTTTTTGGTGATGGTTGAAAATGATTTATAAATAGATAAATTTGGAACCCTCCATTCTGATCAATGGGGGAGTACGTATCATCTGATTTGCATTTCTTGCTGAATGGGGGATAAAGCACCAGCATACAATGCCTTATACACCACGGCAAATTGGTGTATGATTAAAAGTTAGGAATTGCCACACTGTTTTTGGCTTGACACAGTTATATGTGCTGCCTATGTTCTTAATAGGTGTCCTACAAGAGCATTACATACTTGTGCTCCTTTTCAGGCACGGCATGGCCAAAATCCATTTGTTGATCATTTGCATGTTTTTGGATGTTTAGAACACGCTTTGGTTCCTGAAAAACAACACAAGAAACTGGATGACAGCTGTAAAATGCATTTTGGTGGTTATATTTTCGAAACTAACGGTTATCATTTATATCATCCTGAAACCAGACGAACTCTTATTAGTGATGATGTTTTGTGGAAGATGCAGTTCAGCCCTGCTTTCACATACTAAGGAGTCATCTAGTGACTCCCAACATATTTATGACACTTTGTGGCCTCTTTTCAGTGACAGTAACTAGGGTGTAGCAATTTCTTCTCATAACCAGGTTTCAAATGATGATGTTGAATATTCTATTTCTGATGCTGATATGCAAAATGCAATTGAAGAAGAGCAAATAGATAAGAGGGAAATTTTTTGCCCAAATGGCTGGTGCAGACTTGGAAAGACAGCAAGTTAGAAACATTCTTGTCAACTCGAATTTGTTCATGCTCTCATCATGCCTCTTTTGCATCAGATTGTTATGGTATGCTGTCCCTAGTCGTTGTGAGAATGAGACTGTTTCTTTTAATGACACTTAGAATTCAAAAAATCCAATGACCGCTATACAATCAGAATTTGGTGTTACTATCAAGAATGGCACTTGGTCTACAAGCTAAAGTGAAAGCCTGATGGAACAATTGATAGGCATATAGTTAAAATTGAGGCAAAAGGTTATATTCAAAAAAAGGGGCATTGATTTTGATGAAACCTTTACTCCCAAATGCCATCATCGTTGAGATAATGTACATCAGCTGAACACTAAAACTGCATTTCTACATGGTGATCTATGTGAAGAAGTGTATGTATCTCAGCCCACTGTTTTGAGAAGGGCATGAAAACAAAGTATACCGGAAGCCTAAGAAATTGTATGGATTGAAGCAAGCACCACGTGCTTGGTATGAAAAGATACATGCCAATTTGATAGCACATGGATTTGAGAATAGTCCAAATGAGCAGTTTATGGTTTGGTTTCAAGTATTAGTAAGTGGTCTGGTTTCAGTTCTAAACTGGGTTTAGAGGTTTAGTGGTTTAAAGGTTTAAGTGACCCAGTTTAGTGGTTTGTTGGTCTTTTGTTTTGTACTTTAATTTTTTGTTTCCTTAATGGCTTAATTATTTAATGGTTTTTTTGCTTAATGATTTCATTAATTAAACTTAAATGTTTTTTAAATTTAATACTTTTCTCCCTTTTTGAAATATGTGCTCTTCTTCCTTTTTGTAATTCATTTTTTCTCTTCTCGGCTGCCTGAGTGCTTCGTCAGCAATAAACAGCAGTGACAAACATATTGTTCTTCCAATTCCAATGGTAGATGACAACACACAAAGACTGGAGGACTTAACTACAGTGCAGCATGACCTGTGTTCCACAATTATCTAGTTAAAACCTTGGTACATATGGAAGGCTCCCTTCGCAGAGATGGGTACATATGAACATTTCCTGATTCAGAGATTCTCTATGCGATAGAAGCTTGGGGCCTTGTTCTATATTTTACTATGCAGCACAAATAGGGTTTTCGGTTAAAATTAAAGAGAAAAACAACATGCAATCTAGAAGTCATATATTACCTGAGCAACAAGGTCTAATTCTGTGAATAGCAAAGCTTTTCGAGCATCCGGCACATGACTCCCCAAAAGACGCTTGAGATCTGAAAATTTAAGGAATAACATATATTTTCATTATAATTTCTGTGTCACCTATGCCAGAGTTCTAAGGTATGAATATATAGAATCGAAGCACAGTCACACCTGGTATAAGTGTATGAAACAAGCTGATGGTCTGACTTGCTAAAGACAAGTGTTTTGCAGTTACCGATTTCAAACCCGAAACCTGTTAATGCCACAGAAGCCAAGAGACAGAAAATGAAGAGATATAACTGAATAAGACAGACAAAAACTTCTGATTAGAATCATTATGAGAACCTATTCTCATATATAGAAAAAGGACATTAGGTATCATGTAGGGATAACACATCTTGATTCCTGGCATCCAAATTAATAAAAATTCATCTCTCTCTCTTCTAAAAGACGATAATGGCCTACGAAACCTACCAAATATTACAACTATTATCTTAACTCATCAACATGAGTAATAAACGGAGAACGACAGAAGGTTATCTTAAGGTTCGTGGAAGGCCGAAGTCGACCCCTATGGGACCAAGCCACTGCATCTATGATCTACATTACAGTTTGGGGGTGTACCAAATGGCACAATATTATATATTAACACCTTCAAAAGACCAAAGTAACCCATGAAACCAAAAGTTAAATTTATCTGAATTTTATACAATGCCAAATCCCAATTTTATTCTTCTAATAGACCATAATGGCCAAGGAAACCTACCAAATATTACAGCTATTATGTTAACTCGTCAATGCAAGTAATAAAAGGAGAAAGGCAGAAGGCTATATTAAGGGCTGTGGGAGGCCAAGTTGACTTATGGGGCCAAGCCACTGTATCTCTGATTTACATTATAGTTCAGAGGTGTACCAGATAGTGCAAAGTCTTATATTAACATCTTCAAAAAGACCTATGAAACAAAGGCCTGAGGATTGATCCAAGGAGCAAACAGCAATACAGAATCTGAAGATGAGCTTCCAAAAGAATTGCAAGCAAACATGTCAATGTAACAACATCTAGAAATGAAGGGGATAGCAATGAGACTCCGGAAGAAGATTCTCCAGATATGATTTAAAGAAGTCAGAAATAGAGAAAAACAGCAATCACGGACAGTCCAAATTTGTGATATGTTATTTGAAAGAGGAGACTTTTCATTTGCAATGAAGTGAAAGCTAGACAAATATTTGAATCAGAGCAAACCAAAGTATGAAAGAGCAGGGGTAAAATCAGAAAAGGGGATTGAATGCAAGTGCAACCAAAGAGTAAATTAAACATCTTGGTGGACAGAGCCCTTACAATTTAAAAGGTGGCAATGTGAACTAAGAAATAAGCAAGTGGATGCATAGCCAATAATAAGCAAAGGATGACAAAATGATAGTCATAGAAATAATGCCAGCAGTTTATGCCAATTTCAGCAACTAAAACCTCAAATAGAGCTGCCAAGGTATTCTTCAATGAATATTACAGAAAAGAGAGCAAATCAACTATCAAACTTGTGCAGAATTCAGCATTCTGAAATGACCCTACATTCTCTCTAAAGGGAACCTGATTTTAAGATTTAAAGGGAAAAAACCACAAATATGGGGAGACATTCACAACATTAAGCAAACCAAAGCCTATGTTGTCTCCCATGTCGATGAATGAAGATTCTTTGTTCATTTCAAAATTAATATTTCTTCTAGAAGTTCCATAAAAACTAGCTTGAGAAATTTGACTTAGGAAACTTCAATCGAACTTCCTCACATGCTTTTCATGTTATAGATGCTCTTATATATGTAGCCCAAATCCAAACAATGATTAACAATGATTACCTATAGAAGGCCAAACTAACCCATGTTCAAGAATCACAATGAAAGAATAAAAAAGTAACACAGAGCTATAGTAAAGTAGCAATAAAGAATGGCAGAACCTGCATGGCACCTGCACCCAATACAAGCTGGCATGTACGTGCATTGAATATTTTCAATAGTTCAGCAACTCTGTGTACAACTTCAGATGCTAAGCTTGGAAGTGCATCACTGATATGAACATACTCAGAAACCATCTTCAGCAATATGAGACCACTGTAGAAACAAACAAAAGCATAACCTCAGCAAAATGCAGCAACCTACGTAGTTCATCATTATCGAACTTATTAATGGATCACCTGTTAACAGTGTGGAATTTCATGCCCCGTACTTCAAGTGTCTTAACAGTTAGCTTATCCCTACTCTTTTTGCTCTTGGAAGAAGCACTGGTGGTTGACATGTCCTCTGTCTGTCCACTGAAACTGCTTTTGGCAGTTTTAGACTCAACTCCATTTGCTATAACACCATCAACTTCTTGATAAGAAGCTTGAAAACTTGTAGGATCACCAGATATTGCCCCTGGTGACCCTTCAAATTTCCCTGCATCTCCTGGACTCCTCTGCTTTTCCATAACCTCAGAAGGAATAGAGTCGAGTCCCTTGATTCCAGTCATGGTTTCAGAGGACCCTCTCGTTTCTGCATTTGATATTTTACCAATAGAAGCCTCAGAGGTCAAAGAGTATTCTATATCTTCGGTTTCCTGTCTTCCCAAGTTGCCATTATTAACAACTTGTTCATGGGTAAATGTATCCACAATCGCCTGAAACTCATCCGGTGGATCAACACTAACCCATGTCTCTTGATCTAGCACAGCAGTTATTTTTGACATCTGTGCCATGTAATCATGACCTTAGCTTACACTCTGAGTAGCGTAACTATGTGATATGTATACTCACCCTTATGCTATGCTGGACATCCACGAAAGCCTTTGATTGAGAATGCAGTGTCCCTCGTATACTTGAAGCATATCGACCCCCTATCTATAGTCCAGAAAAGAAACTTTAATAGGCCTTAGACAACCACACATACAAAGGAATATATTGATCTAATAAAAATACGTAATTGAATGTTTATATACCTTTTCAGTGGCCAGCATGAAAACCTGTGTAATGCTATGAATACTGACAAACTCTCGTAATCGAAGTTTTGGATGAATTACAGCCCGCACACCTAATAATTTAGCCCACCTCTCATGGGCGGCATGACAAGCCGAACATACAGCCTCTGTATTCTCAAGAAGAACATCTGCCCTGAAGCACAAAAAGGTCTTTTAGAAGTCACTAAGAGAAGCTTCATCTATCGGCATGTTCTTATATTGACATACAAAAGATATAGCAGTTGCACCATTTTCCCTACTTCAAAAAAGTGCAAATTTAAATTCTGCACATGGTACACCTTAAAATATGTATGATGAGGTGAAGAGTGGGATTCTTCAAAGAGTGTAAATTTAGTTATTCTTGATTTCAAAATTCTCATAATATAGTGTCATAATGGCTAAAAATCCAAAACAAAACAAACAGCATTATCACTATGGCAATATTGACCAAAACTTCATAGCTATTGAAATATATCCTGTTGGATCCTTGAAGACTACCGAGATAATATTGAGGATAATATGATTATCAAAAGTCCTGATTCTAAGTGTACAAAGCAGGCTGCTCTAACTCAGAGGATGAATTCTCTTACATGCAGTTTCTTCAAATCTGAAATCTGGGCATATGCACAGCCTATAATCTTAAATTCCATAGACCAATCACCTGAATATAGTAGATTGGGCTAGGTTTGAGGAATTTTTTAGTCATTCACACATGCTTTTATTCAGCAGATATGAGGTATATTTAGATACTTAAATACATCTATTGTGTATTGTCATACTTCGTTGATGTATGTATAAATGAGAACCACCTGAAATTTCTTGAGATTGAAGTGGGACTGGGTGCTTCTAAACCCTTTGTTATGGATGCTCCATAGGTACCACTAGACCTCTCATGTTGCAATTGAAATGCTCGCTGCAACTGATCAGCTTGAGCAGCCTCAGCTGCAGCTGCAGCCGCTGCACCAGAAGCAAAAGCAGCTGCCACAGCAGCCTCAGCATAGCTTCCTTGAAGACCTTCAATAATCTGTTCAATAATTCTCCGAATCTCTGCTGCACGTATTAGACGAACCTGCAGAATTACAATTTATGGATTAGAGCATTTCATGTTACTCAGTGTCATTCTAAAATATCGTGACAAGATATCCTTGAAGTTTCTGAGTGCAAACACATGTAAACATCTCTAATTACCTACAAGTCCCTGTGACCAAAATCAGGAAAAGAGGATTTGGCCATCATTCTAGCATTTCAGCTACATAAGAAACAAAATTATAAAAACGCTGTGACGCCCACCTGTATCACATCAAAAACTCCAGCAAGAAGCTCCACAAAGCTTTCCGCTGTCAAGCCCCGTAACTTGCTTGCAAGGGATATGCCTCCACCTGCATAATGCATCGCATGAAAATGATTTGCATAAATGAAAAGAAAATGAAATTATAGCCTTGCATGCATATCTACTTTCAAAATCATTCGATCTCTCATTTGGTTGTGTCTCTGTATCAATTGGCCTCGATATTAGAACAGAAAGCAATTCTGCAACGACTACTTTGATGGCAGCTTTGATGTCTGTTATCAGTGTGTCACGGTAAATTCTCAACACAGCTGGAAGTTTTGACTGCAGATAAAATCAAAAAAATTCAATTTACACCATTTTATGCACTATTAATTTTTTTGCAATACATGCATTAAATCAGAAACAATATGATTTTTACCGTTCGTAGAAGACCAATGACAAGGGGAAGAAGCTGCTCTCGGAGACCACTATCAGCCTCTTCTTTCTCTTTGTTATCCTATAATATAGAAGAGAAAGATAATGTGGGGCTAGAGATGTGCTTGTACATAGGAACGCTTCTAAGCAGCGACACTATTCAATGGTACCGATTAGAAAATCAGACATTACACATCTTATACCTCAATGGAAAAATCTTCCTTAGCATTCAGAATGCATGAAATATCTCTCTTCTTGAACTTCGCAATAATTGTAGAGGCATCGAGGTCCTTGGTATCATGAATTGTAACTCTCACAAAGTCAGCTGCAAGCATGCTGGAGCAGTTTATAAAAACTGAGTATTAGCACAATGCCAAACCCATCATTTGCATAACACTTAAAATAATCAAAATCTGAAATGGAGAAAATCATAGACCTATTCACAGACTCCAAAAAAAGTGTAAGTCGATCACCAAGATGGCGAAAAGAATGAAAACCAACAAGCTCACCACTTTCCTGTGAAAACAAGAAAATGAGTTAAATCTCTTTCCAGAATCTCATTAATAGCATTAGTTACACAAAAAACCTAGAATCGACTTCCACTCTGAAATTATGTAAGCAAGTAACTTCTAAAGATTGCTATACAAGATCTTGCAGGCTTTTGGCTCAATTTGATTGATACCACATGCAATCTGATTAATAAGCAAAAGCATATAGCAAGTATTGAGTGTATATACAGGTTTGACTGATTTTTCACCCATCAGACAACAGGATTTTCCTGAAATCAAGGCCCTAGCCTTCCATGGCCATTGGTCTTTTCGTGCAAAAGCT